>NW_021318899.1:268256-287009 GCF_001605985.2 Dendrobium catenatum
TGCGCACTCGGCACCTCAGAAACATACCAAAAGTTACGCGGTAAAAACTGAACCAATCAAAAAATACGGACGAAATTCGCTAACGAAAACGAAATTCTGACAGAAAAATCGTTCAAACTTCACCGTTCTGAAAATTGAGAAAGGCGGAATGTGCCTTACCTTGCGTACACCAATTTCTTGAACTACTGCAATGGACGAAAACGGACGGGAGTCGCCCAAAAATCACTTTTCCTTCTTTTTCCTTCATTTTTCTCTCTCCTGGGCTTTTCTCTCTCTTCAAAATATCTCATTTCTATATATATCCAGACTGATTGTCCCGGACGATCGAAAGTTCGTCCCGGGACGAAGTGGCTCTGGACGAATTTCGTCCAGACGAGATTAATTACCGTCCTTGGACGACTTGGCTCTGTAAAATTTTCGTCCATACGAAATTAATTATCATCCCGTACGATCTGCTCACGGGACAATTTTCGTCCAGACGATCCGAATTTCGTCCAGACGAACCATGCAGCCAAACTTGTTTTCCTGCACAACCTGTACCGATCGTCCCGGACGATCAAACTTCATCTGGACGAACCTGGGAGCAAAATGGCCTTTACATTTTGTACAATTGCATATAATAGTGATTTTGACATTTTAATTTGATTATATTATTAATGTAAGCATTGTGAATGAATATGATCATGTTTTAGTAATAATATGTGTGAAAACAAGTAAATGCTTGTGATTTATAGACGTTGGATGGAGACTTATTTATATTTATAAAGAATGGTAGGCCGACGAACTTTTCTTTAAATACTGTGATTTGGTATTATCCTATACTAATTCATGTGATTCATTGATTTGAAGTTATAAGGAGTTAATTACAGTGTCGACGAGCAAGAGTGACAAATCTATTTACCGAGCCAACGGTTATTAACTTACTAATTACTGGAACAATATTATGTAAGGCAGAACTCCTTACCGATTTAGTATGATTACTTGAATATGATTAATTGTATTGTTTCATTGCTACTGATATACTATTATTGATTTATTGTATTGTTATTGTCGATCCACTATTATGCTACTGATTCATTGTTTTGAGCATGTGATTCTTATTGTTGAGTATATGCTATAAGCTACTGATTAACACTGATACTAATATAGCTGAACATAATGTGTACACTCATATATGACTTTTAGATAATATTATAATGTATTGTTATAAATTTTAATAGTTTTTGTGAGTACAACCGCTTTATTGGTTTAATGAATTATTTATTTGGTAATATTGCTAAGATTTATGAGTTAAAAATGATCATTTACTTCTTGACTATTTTGACATCCGTACAACACTATACTGTTTTACTAGTTTCCATATCTTACTGGTTTAATGATTTATAGGCTTCATTGTTATTGTATGTGTTTTACTCTTTCTGCACATATTTATGATCATATTTACTGTCATAGTGATGAATTAATTAATTTCATATATATACTATTTTTTATGTGTTTTGAGTTTAATTATAATATTTTAATAACTTGTTAGACTTTTTAGCTCATTATATATAGTTTAAATGATTTCTGGTCAGTGAAGAGAACCATGAGTGTGAGATTGATTAGTTACGGAACTCCTTAGTTTTTGTTATTCTTTTATCTTTTTTTTTTGTCTTTAGATATTCTTTTATAGTCAAAAATGCGTGCTCAATATATTATATTATATGGCTCATAACTATTGTATATAATTTTTAAAATATTGAATATAAATGTATATTTATATTTTGATGAATAGAATTATTTTCGCAGGTCTGTTTTTTTTTTTAATTAGATAACCTCAATTATTATTATAAAAAGATAAAACATACAAAATTTTCAAGTTAGATTCTGGGAGTCAGTAAAAATTTTAAAGATGATTTTATTATAATGACTGAAAAATAAATTCATAATGATATTTAAGCTTATAATTCATATAAAATAATAACTTATTTACATGCTTGATTTATATATGAATATTAATATAATAATGCTACAGTTAAAGCACAACTCATTTATAAGCTATTGGGGATGCAAATTTTGATAATTACGATGTAAAATCTGTAAAAAAAAGAAGTAATGAGTTATGAATGAAAAAAAATTATACATGATATTAAACAGTAAAGGTTTTGATTTATAAGCATTTTTATTAACATTAAAATAACTTTCAATATATTTAACCATCAAGAAAATATTAGATGCCACTCATTGAATGTGCCATCTTCCAACTCACCCCAATGAATCTTTAGTTCATGTAGATTAAGGTTTCGCTTGTGTGGGCTTCGAAAATTTTGCGCCTAGGCCTCTCCGCGGTCCCTTTCTTTTGTTCGGGTCATCAAGAAGAGTTTTAACAAGCATGTTTCGAGGTAAATTTTTAGAAGGCATATTGCGTTGTGAATAAGAGATTACCTATAAATTTCACCCTCATTTCATTAGGACTTTATGATATGAGTTCATATTTCCTATAGGCACAAAACCCCTATTGTTCATTATCCCCCCCCCATAAAGAGAGAGAACATACGATTAAGGCTAGTCATCCAACATATACGTGATATCTAGTATATATTAGTAGCATGTTTAAGTATTTGAAAATTTAATAATTAAAATTAGAAATTTACCATCTTAAACTTAAAGTGAATAGTGGGGGGAGTGATGATAAACCCAATCAAGATCCCATAGTTATGTGGGCCCAGGTCATCATGGTCCCTAGTCTACTTAGTCAAATTAAAGGAGATAGTCGACCCAACCTGACAGAATGATCCTTATCAGCATCAACGGGTTTCTTCGTCCAATGATACATTGTAGACTTGGGGTGAATGTTTGTCTAAGGGGACAAATTTAAATCAACCTTAGGCTTTTTGCCCTATCGATCATATCTAATTGATTCATTATTCAATGATTTAACATTATTAGGAAATATATGGCTCTGACTATGACCGTAATTTAATGGTGTCAATTGACGACAAAACCACCCGGTCAGATCCCAGACATAACTATTTACATGTGGTGTCATTTGACAATGAAACGACCGATTATAAGACACGTGACACATTCTTACTAGCAAGAGATGATTTGAGAATAAATATTATTTGTATTTTTGACTAGACATTTGCTCTTTGTCAGCTGAAGTGATTTTCATATTTGTCCACCTTGATAAACTGTTACGAATGATGGATGAATTTTGCGTTAAATATTTGATGAGTTATTTCATTTTAAATATATTGATTTAAATTGATTTTAGATTTTTTTTATTTCCACTAGTATTTGAGAATTTGAGAGGCATTATAAATAATAGGCCCCATCCAGTTGAGATTTTTTGTCAACACAATCATCATCGGGATATTTATAGGTAATTTCATTTTGTCGTCCAGACCCTGTCAACTTTGTTAATTTGCCGACATAAGACCGAGTTCGTTGTCTGTTTTATGCCTTTATTAGTGAATTTTCTTTTTTATTGGCCTTGAAAGTCTAGTATGAACAAATTTCTTGGTCGACATCACGACCGTACATTTGTTTGATGGTTTGAGCCATGTCGACTCATATATATTCACGCATAAGGATCAGGCTCAAACTTAAGTTTTTTTTTTTGACCCGTGCAGTATCCTCCGACGTCATGTGTGTATCTATAACATGCTCGTCGGGGCCCATATGTGTGTATAATTTTATATGTATTTCACATCATGCATTTGTGTATGTATGATGCATATTGCAACATGTACTTTGTATGCAACAATGTATATGCATATGGAGCGTTCATGTGTTAGGTGAAGATGTATATAACATGTCTACTCATCCCAAAGTACATACTGTCATGATATGTTTGTGTGTTACACTTGTATATGTATAGTGCATTTTGCATGTATATGCACTAATGCACAGTGTATTTCCTTGATTTGTGAGCCACATCACCTCAAATTTTGCGCCAATTTTCACGTGTGGATTTCATTGAGCGATGTTATAGTCGATTTTAGGTATTGTCAATGCTTTGAACAGAACGACAAAATCCATTTTACAATTAAATGATATTTGAGCAACATCACGCATCAAATTTGTTTCAATAACCTATTTTAACAACTTTTGTCCGAATTTATCGCGAGTGGCCCCCTCTTGGTCAAATTAAACGCTCTGATCGCAACGACGCAATCCACTTGGCTATCATAGATCGTTTGACCACTTAAGTGATACATCGCGCCCACCAACCTTCACTTAAGTCTCCAATTTCGCCTTGTTTTTCGTGCTTTTAGTGTGGAGGTTTACAGTTTGTTAAGATTTTCTTAATGCTTAAAGAAGCTTTTCATACAAAAATTAAACTTCATTTGGCATAACTTTCTTACTGCTTGTAAAAACAATTTTTTAATTAAAAAATTAAAAAATTCAACTAAAAAATTGTTTTAAAAAGCAGTAAAAAAATCATCCCAAACAAAATCTAAAATTATTACATAAAGTAATAAAGCCGTCCAAAATGAAGTCTAAATCTTATAAATTTGAGAGCATACAATGCTACTATTACATAGAGTTACATGTCCTGTTGATCAAACCAAAAGATCTGCCAAGAGATGTTGCACACAAGGAAATTAATAAAAAAAAAAACTAAAATATTTCACTTTCACTCCCAAAAGAGCTGCAAAGTTCATAAATTAGTTCAGTGATCATGGACAGTTATTCAAATAGGAAGAAAAAAATCTATAAATGTTACAGTTCACAAATAATGTCACTGTCCTGTGAAATAAACACTATAATAATTAAAAGAGAATCAAGGAAATAATACAAGAAGAAAGAACCAAAAAACATTGTGATATACTGATACATCTCCTATACCAATGAGGAAAACTTTAAAAACAATAAATGCTCATAAATTCCAACGATTTATTGCCGTTAACAAACAGTCTAATAATACAAGGAATGTCAATATTGTGGGCTAAACCTGTATGAATCCTGTGAAGAAGGTAAGAGTTAAGGGATTATGAGTAATCAGAAGACTTTTCTGCTGGATTTCCGGCAAGCCAGCCCCAAACGCCACCGGAGTTTTGCCTCTGCCTTGCACTCAGAGCTGCTTGCTCCGAGGCTGCCTTTTGCCTCTGAAGTAGCTCCACTTCCTTCTGCAATGTTTCCATGTTCTGTAACTTCTGCCGAAGCTCTGCTAGATCAACCTGTAAAGAAGGATGAACTGCTTAAATCCATTTCTACTTTGCAGACAAATTATGCTTCTATAGTTAGCTCGTCTTAAGCTTTGTTTGGGACGGCTTTAATATTATTTCATAAAACAACTTCTTAGTTAACAATTTTAATTTTTTATAAAAAGCTGTTTTACGAAGCAGTAAAAAAACCGTTTCAAATAAAACCTTAGACAGTTTGGTAACATGTATCTGCAATAGTTTTTAATGTAAAAAATTTATTAAATAGGAGAAACTTTCCTTCCATGACATTGGAAAATGTAATGAACTAACTCCCCGATCATGTAGCAAAACAAAACATTAATAAATGAAGCTCAGATCAATCATAAATAGCATACCACAAATCAGGATTAATTGAAGATTTTTGTGTCATCAATCTTTGTCCTAATCTAGCTTTTGAAGCATATCTCTCTCTTGCTAACGTTATAAAATATCATACAAAAATACAACTTTAAGTAAATGTACGATGAAAAGAATGCAAATGATATGGCATATGGAAATAAAAGCATATGTTTGCTGAAAGATGGATATCATTCCTTTATGATACTATATGGAGACGCTTGTACTCATGTGTGAATGATTGCTAGTTTGTAGATTTGGAAAAAAAAATATTGATATTGATATATCATAAATGGTACAATTAGACAGCGCTCATTAACGATTGTATTACAATAATAATATGATTCTTTCCCATTCAGGTTGTTAATGTACCAAAGAATGTTTCAAAAATCTTTTTGTTATGTCATCTTTGTAATAAAAAAAAAATATTCTACAATTTTAAATGGATTCATTTATTATAATGGTGTAACTTAGAACTATGATTTATCAATTTAGTTGTGTTTATAACTCATAATTATTATTTAATAATTATTTAAATGAAAAGATATTGAGATTTAAATGAGTGAGAGGAGAGTTTGTGTATCGTCCACATGGAACTACATGAGAAAGGTATTTACATATTATGGATGTTGTACAAACATAGCAGATTACATGTTATTTTGGAATAGAATAAATTTAATAAGAAGGGGCTCTTTCAATATATTGGAAGTTGTTTATGAAAGAATGTTCAAAATTATTTTGGAAACCTTTTATGTAAGTAGAAATATTTATTTTGATAATACTTAATTTTAGTAAAAGTATTTAAAAACCCTACCCGCCTCAATATTCCAAACTCTTGGGTCAAGTCGTGACAGCATTCCTACAAATATTCTAGATGTCCGTAAATATCAGATAAAGACAATTCAAACATGTTAATGGATCAGTGTATATATGCCAAATGCATTGATTGATGCATACAAAGCTTATAAACAACTCTTGAATTTCGATTCAAACACATAATGTCGACTCGATCAATTATATAGATAAGCCAAGGACCCAAGTCTGACCTCATGGATTCCCAATGCATCATGGGTCTTGGTGAGTCATTACAATTCTGGTCATCTGATCAAAAGCACAAGATTGCAGAACTCATCTTCATAGGCCATTCAATATTCAAAACATTAATACTTACAACATACCCCCATACCCCTTTAAACCTAAGGTCATAAGTTTTAATCCATTAGGCCTCTTTAACAAACGCATTAGTACATCTAAATGCTCCTATCAAAATTTAAAATAATAAATCAAAATAAGTGCTCCACTATGGCCTTCCAACAGATAACTCTGGAATAACTAAATAATTAGATCTTGATTTGAATCACCTCTATTCCCCAACCCATTCCATGCTCAATAAAATTGACATCTAAGCAGCTCGAGGATAGGGAAACGCTTTTCCACAAAATTAAGACTAAGCAAGCTCCTTAATCAAGAGTGCTCTCTTACGAGAAGGATGAGAAAATGACTATAAGGGCTTGCGCCTATAAGAAATATCGATTTCATATCTAAATAAACATTCACCTAATATTAAGGGAAGTTTGATTAAAACCAACTCAATCTCCAAAGTACTCATTTACACATCAAAGCAGCTCGAGGATAGGGAAACGCTTTTCCTGAGCTTCAATTATTAAGAGAGATACAATGTAGAATGAAATTTTTTATAATAGATGAGCATGTCTATGCACGATGATTTGACCACATTAAGATTGTTTTGAACACATTACCATTAAAACATTTATAAGTGAATTAGATGCATGAATATCCACATTCCTATTTCACATTTTCCATGAAAGCTGACCCTTCCATCAAGTCGTTCACCAACGCATGAGAATGTGGATTAGCATACTAAAACTTCAATAGCTGAGTTACTTTACATTCAAACAAGAAGAGATTTGAGATCTAATTCATAGGCATTTCTGAATAGATGTAAATTGAGGTAGATCATTGCAGGAATAGCATAAGATACCACAGTAATTAACAAAATCCACAGCAAACTAAACAGAATAGCGAAAGCAACCTGGCCTGACGTGTGCATACCTCGAGTTTGAAACATCTCGACTGTTCAGCAGCAAGTTGGCCACGAAGAGATTGAAGCTCCTGCATAATAGGTTCTTGGAAAGTTCAGAACCACATGATGGTGGATAAATAACAACCTTTTATGCAATCAAGTAAGCTAAATTCTCAGTTTTGATAAAAAGATCAGCATGTATAGGCCACAAGCTTATATTTATCCTGTCAGCCTAGTCTAAAGGCTACGTAAATTAGAAAGACAGTATTCAAGAAAGGCATTCATCCTATGTTTTTCTATGGCAAAGATTGTCTTAATGTGGAACTATAAACAGAACAGCAATAAAAATAATTAAGAATACAGATTGTTCTAAACTAACAGCTAGTTAATTTCAGTAATTTCCAACCACTCAAGTTCAGTGCTTTGCTTTTCCTATTGTTTTTTCTTTGTTGCTAAAAGATGTGCAAACACATTTACAAAGAATAGAGTCAACACAAGTGACCCTTTTTTTTATACAGATGAACACTCATCATATATGAATGAAGAATGAAAATTTATCAAATCCGAACCCAGATAGTTGGGATGAGGCAACTCATGCAGATGCTGATAAGAGACAGCGAAGACTATAAAATAACATTCCTACTCACCAAATATGTGTTTCCAAGATCCCAAAAATATGGAATTTATAATGACAGGGCTCTCTATATGATTTTGATGCATTCTGGAAGTAAAAACAACAAAATAGATAGAAGAAAATTGCAGGAATACAAAATATGGGGGCTGATTTTTAATTACTTCAACAATAACGAAATATACAATTGATCTACTATTCGAGGGGTAGATCGGCTCTCCCAGAAACTCACACCAAACCCTAGAAAATAAACTTAGCACATGTATGATCCACTTAAATAGCCCTCACACACAAAAAACACAATTAGAACCTTCCTAAACAACATAAACACAATTAGAAAACATTCCTAAACAATATAAACTCAATAGGAAACCTTCCTAAACAGTTCCTCCTTAATTCCTCCTCCATACATAATGAATAATAGCTCTCCTAGGTCCCACAAGGGGGGCTGAAATCTCCCCCTCTATTGCACATGGTTCTGCCCAACCAAAAGGTTGGTTCGGCAAGGTACCCCTCCCCCGGCTTGTCATATCAATGCTTCCCCCCAAAAAACGTACATTGTTCTCAAGGTGGAAGGATGGAACTGTCTCGTGATCATCTCGTACGACTCCCATGTGGATTCATACTCTGACAAATCCATCCACTTGATTAGTACCTCATGTGCTCCTGTTTACCATTGGCACACCCTTCTACTCTTAGGGGTTCCAAAATGACCTTCATATCTTCTGTTAAAGTCAGGGGTAGTGAAGACAGTGTGTTCTCTTATCGCCCGCCTCAACTTTGAGACATGAAATACTGACTACAATGCTGACGAAGATGGTAATCCCAGTCGATAGATCATTGCTCCAATGCACTACAAAATCTCATAAGGCCCAAAGTATCGTGGGGACAATTTCCAATTCCTCCTCCTGGCTAGTGCCTTCTTCCAGTAGGGTCTCAGCTTCAAGTAAACCATGTCTCTTGACTCGAAGTGTACTTCTCTCTTGTGCTCATCAGCCTTCCTCTTCATGATCCGCTAGGCCCTCAACAAATATCCCTTGAGCACAGCTAATATCTCGTCCCTCTCCTCTAAGTACTGATCTACACTAGATACCGGTGCAATGTTATGCCCATAATATATTAAATGATGTGGATCTCTCTCATAGAGAATCCTGAAAGGGGTGGTCTAGCTGTTGATGGTACGAAGTGTTGTACCAATACTCGATCCAAGCAATCCACTTTACCCAAATCTTCGGCATATCCGATACAAAGCATTGCAAATAGGTTTCCACTTTCCACGCTTCTATTGATCACCTCCATCTGGCCATCTGTCTGGGGATAATATGTCGTGCTCCTCTTCAGAACTATCCCCTATAAACAAAATAGTTCCTTCCAAAAATGATTGAAGAACAACTTGTCTCTATCTAACACAATGGATTCTATAAATCCATATAAACGCACCACCTTATGCATGAAAGAAATTGATGTAGAACGGAAACGCCGGCTTTGCTACGAAGAGGATCTCCTCTCCAAAATCTGAAATTGTTCCTTGCAAAAACTGAAATAAATCTGGAGTTGGAGGAGAATAGCGTTGCCAGGGAGAGTATCTCTTCTCCAAAAAATCTGCGAGCAATTTTCAGGTTCCTTTGTTCCAAAACTTGTGAGGTGAGGTGGGGAAAGAAACAACCAACAAGAGCCTTTGAAGTTTTCGGCTAGCAGCAGGGAGAAAATTTGTTGACTCTCAGATTTTTCTCACAGAAAAAAAAACTGAGAGGAAATTTGGCCAGCCACAGCAATCAGAATTTGGAATTACACGTAAAAAAGGGAGAGAGGGAGAGAAGGGGGAGGCGGCGGGTAGCTGAGAGGGTGAGGCTAGGATTCCCAAAGCACTTAATTAAATTAAGTAAATTGATTGAAGGAATTACGGGAGAGACAAAGTTCGGTTGAAGTAGGATTTGAGGAGATTAGGATTTTGAATTATTTCCTAAAGCTTTGATTGAAGATTTGGGAATTAATTCAAATTAAAATCTCATGGGAGAGATTAATGGTGTGAATAATGCTAATTCGAATTCAAATTTTGGAATTCAAATTTGCATTAATGAAGAGCTCTTCCCTAATTGGAAAGAATGGAAACTAATTGATTACAAGGGAAAGATTAAGGGAGGTCGGCGGGGTTTTTTTGAATTCAAAATTATGAGATTTTATTTCAAAATTAATGACATCATTAAATGCCTAATTATTAAGAATGAATTAAGCAATAAATAAATTTGAATTCAAATCCTTCGTTAACTTAATCCCTCCAATTTAGGAAAGGCAATTAATAATTGGAGCAAAGGTGGGGGTTCTCGGTTGGGGTGATGAAGGGGTTGTTAAAACTGGCGGTTCAATGGGAAGGAGGAAGGGGCCGGTGGCGGTGGAAGGAGGAGATGGGGATGTCGACAAGGAGAAAATGAAAAGATAACGAAAAGAATAAAACCACGAACCCGGCCATCTCCAAGGTTGGTGGGTGATTCGTTTGCCCTTCTCCAAGGGACTCAAATCACGAGCCCGAACCCATCCTGCGGCTGGTGACAACATCGATTCCTCTCATAGGAATCTCACTAACGCTCTCTCACCAGAAGAACACAAGTGTGGGAAACAATTTTTCATATTAATCAACCATTCCTATTACAATAGCTTAAGGCCCTATATATAGGCCACATCATGAGAAAAACAAAAATTACAAAAATGCCCCTTGGGCCACCAAACTCAAATAAACTAACCTAGGGGTAGAACAAGAAATAACATAAAATAAAAGCTAAACTTCATAAAATAAATCATAAATGACAACGTAAATTAGAGCCATCGATTTACGACGCCTCCTGTGATAGATGCGTCAAATCTTCGTGCCGTTGTCCGCATCAGAAATAGTCACAAAGACTGCGGTGTAAGGGTGCTTTAGAGGTATGAAGTGTGCATACTTGCTTAGACGATCTACCACTACCAATATAAAAAAAACTCCCTCCGGATACGTTAACCCCTCAATGAAGTCCATCGTCACCTCCACCACACCCTCTCTGATAGAGCTAGAGGCTATAGTAGTCCTATTGGTGTCATGGAAAAATACATGCGCCACTAGCATATATCACATCTTACCACTCAGTCCCCTACATCTCGGCGCATCACTACCCATTATAACTCTGCGGATAACCGACTGTAGGTTTTTTGAACTTCAGAGTGTCCCCCAACTACAGTGTTATGAAACTCCACCCGGTACACCCACCCATGGGGATCATCCTCTTCAATATCGATATATTCAGCTTCCTCACCCTAGCATCTCCATTCCAACTTCCTCTCCCTCCAATGATTCCCCCCATGCACCAAGGGTGGGAATCACACCTCACTTTTATCCTCCTTGCATGACCCGATCTCCACAGCTCGACTCGGCCCCCCTCCATCTCTAATCGCCCACTCCTCTTGCCCAAAATGTCTCTTATTGTGGTTGGCCACCCTACCACCTCGCCCTTAAATTAAACCTTCTTTAATAGCTCCCCCTTGATTCCTCATCCTTACATAATGAATAATAGCCCCCTGAGTCGCATAAGAGGGGCCAAAATCTCCCCCTCTACTGCCCCTGGTTCCACCCAACCAAAAGGTCACTTTGTCCAGGTCTGGGTCGGCTAGATGCCCCCCACCCACCTGCTAACATACATCAATCTATATGCTTATTACATCATATGATTGCTTGCAGATAAAAAATATGTTTGAAAAAAAAAAAGGTTGCATTTTCACTAATTTTGTAACTGAAAATGAAACAATTTAAGGTATTTTAAGAGTTTAAAATAAATATTTAACCTTTAGCTACATCCAACAAAACAATGGAATCCAGTAAATTCATGATTTTTAACCCCCCCCCCCCCCCCCCCCCCCCCCCCCCCCTGCGGCATGCTGCTAATCTTCAAGGAAAAGTAAACAAATAAAACTAAACATGCCTATGAAATCTACACATTCTCAGTCTCCGCTTCAGCTAGCTCTTGCTTAAGTTGGAGATTCTGCAACTGTTCCATCTTTAGAATAGAAATGATGATTTTGAATTCCCTCATTTTGCACGTGAAAATGAAATAATAGCATTTGGGAATTTTGAAGGTGTTTTTAGAGTTTAAAATCAAGATTCATTTTTAACCATTTCCAACCAAATGAGAGAATCCAGTAAAATCACCATTTTTCAAAACATATTTCCTACCTTCAACGAACTAAATCAGCCCCAAAACAGCTAATCTTCATGGAGAAGTAAAACGTAAAACTAAGCATACCTTTGAAATCTCCACATTCTTAGTCTCTGCTTCAGCTAGCTCTTGCTTACGTTGGATGTTCTGCAACTGTTCTCTGTTTAGAGTAACCTCCAATTCTTCTTTCTCGGCCTCTAGTGCTGCAATGATGCGTTCACCAGACTCCTCAGTTCTCATATGCTGTGAATTTTTGTTTTGTAAATTAGAACCCAAAGCATATCAAGAGAATAAGACTGGAAGAAATAAGTATAAAACTGAATGAGACATAGTTCTTCTAAGGGGTAAATTTCAAACCATTTGGAACTTTTCTTTGGGTTTGGGATAATAGAAATGCAAGCTTGCATTTCAAGAAAATATGTTAGAGCCTGAAGTATGACAACATATCTAATAACTATATTTTACTAGTTGATTGCAAATCATTTAAAGCTTTTTGTTTATTTAAACAAAAAACAAAAAAAATAGCTACACAAAACCAACCATATCTCATATTTTTTTACTAGATTCTACGCATAATTTATCCTAACCACGTTCTATTTTCTATAGTTCGTACAACAAGGCAAGCAAGTTTAACTTTTTTTTTTTTCCAAATCATGAGACAATAAATTATTGATTCGTTATTTTTTCTTACCAAAATTCCTGAATCAACATTATCCATCATAATCTCTGTTATCTTTCCATCTTGTGCTGCTTCAGACTCGGGTGCTACATCCCTGCCAACATTTGTGGATGGGATAACTGCAGCCATACTATCTGATGTTGGCTTGTCAAATATCTTGGACTGCAGATCTGACTTGTGGCTTGGCTTAAGAACGTAAACCTAGCACATAGGAAAAAAATTAGGGAAGGAATAATAGATTAAAAGAAAAAAAACTCAAGTAGAGTACTAATTCACCTCATTGCTGTAACGCCCATTATACCCTCCAAATGAAACAAGATAATCCTCCCCATTGCACGTGCTCAAAACCACACTTAGACCCTACCATCAAAGTTATTAATCCAATCATCAGCAGTTAATAAAATCAAGCCATTTCAAATTCCTGGTGATATGGAAAGCTTAGGCAACTGTAACAAAACCACTTCCATTAAAATACCGAAGTTCATACAGAGCCAATTCCAATGTATCACTAATTAAAACAACACAGCTGCAAGAGATTGAAACGATAAAAAAAAAAAAAAACTATTCCAGAAATGATGCTGATGCATTTGATGATAACTAAAAATTGGGCAGCACAAAACACACTCTACGTTGTCCTTACCAAGAGTTTTTATAAATTAAATGTTTTCATTATTTTTTTATAAGCTAACAAGATAAATCTTATCATGCAAACATAAGTAAGTCTGATCCACCAGTTACAAATTGATCTGTTATAAACTATAACCTAGGCGCATTTTTTTAATGAGGGACTTCTGGATAAAGATGTTGCATTATTTAGATTAATAAATAGCATTAATAGTACAATGATCAAAGAGTTCTGATCACAATAATATTATATCAATGATCAAAATAAGGTTCATCAATTTTTAAGATAAAGAGAGTGAGAAAAGATATTCATAGTGAGGATTGTGGATAAAATTATAGATGAAACCACCTTAAAAGCAAATGAAAAAAAAAAAGAAAAAAAAGAAAAACTTACAAAAAATAGAGGCCTAAGATTAATAAAAGAAAGTTGAGCATATAATATCTTTTTTTTAATAGAAGACATGGATAATTATTAGTTAATATTGTTTGAAGAAGAAATGATACCAATATGTGATAGGTTTAAATATCTAGGATCTCTATAAAAGAATAAGGATAAACATAATGACATAATATCTACAGCTCAAACTAAACTAGAGAATTGCAACAAGAGTACAATTCAATAAGAATTTCATGGGAACTTAAATATATATATATATATATATATATATATATTAATCAATTATACTTATATTGATCCAAGTGCTAGGTCGCAAATAAGCATAGATGGCCAAATTAAGTATGATATATTTAGAATATTAACATGAATGTACTTTAAAATTAGGAATGCATAGAGATCTAGAAACAATTATTATGAAAAGATGGAAAAAGCACCTATGGCAGATAGATATAAAAAATTAACTTAGGTGGCTTAGTTTAGTGTTATCAAAAGCATAAGATGCTCTCAAGTCGATATGGATGTCAATGCCGAGGAGCTAATTGCTACCCTAGGCAATAGCCTACGAAAAATGAGGTGCTAAAAATAAATAATCATATCAACTAACTTTTAAGTATGATAAATAAAATGCTATCATCACATCAAAGAAATAGTGAAAATTTATTAATTTTTAAGTTTGTTGAATTCCAAGTTCAAATTTTGCGATAAATAGACTACCTTAAATAAGTATATTAAACTATTGGACTTTGTGGCATGCAAGCATAAGGATAATCCATAATTTCTACTCTGTTCCATCTTTATCATTATTCATGTTCTCTATTCTATTACTAGATTTCTAGTCCATCTCTTCATTTATCTCCTAACGCTCATCTTCTTCATCCTCAATTTTTAGTATTCTAAAACTTTAAGTTCTTGTGCCTACAATTTATCTAACTTGTTTTCAAGTGCACAACCTCGTTTCTTACACTCTTGATGCTCTTTTCACATAACCCATGTCAAATTAAAATCATGAAAAACTAACTCATCTTTTGCATTTAAAGTATTATCACATAATTCTTCAATCAAATTAATTTTCTTGCCTCACAACCTGGAGGAGCTTAACGAAAGCTCTCCTAGGAACACCTTAGTAATGGTGCACACCTGGTATGTGTGCAAGCTATTATGGCCTCTTTTTGCGTTGCATGGTGCTTAGGCAAGTGTCCAACTTGCCTTAAAAAATATCACTGATTTGGATAAGGACAATGGTTAGAAGAAGGTGTTGCCAATAAGCGCATATAGAAATAATGTGGAAGGACCAAAAAGGAGAATCAATTGAATAAATGAAGCATAGTTGAAAATATGTTAAAAGATCCGCTAAAATAGAATAACCGTGTCATATGGCATTCAACAATAATAAATATAAAAGAAGGATTCACAGAGCCAATCCTAAGTACTTAAGGCCATGGATGATGCATGATATGTCTTTATGGCTTCTGCTATAATTTGCAAGTAATTTTTATAACAGCAAAATAAATTTTAAATGTTTCAAAAGGAAATGTTACGGAATCTGCTCAAGACCACTCTACATAAACCCTAATACTTCTTTCTATTTCACATGCAGTGCCTCTTATGTTCTTGTTTTCATGGAGAAAGCTCAATTTTAGAAGAAGCTTTCTTCTCACATTTTGTTAAGAGAAGAAGCAAAGAGGGGGTACAAAATGAAAATAAAATGAAAAATATTTTTTTTAAGAATAAAACATCTATGCTAGTATTGATCACCATAAAACAATAATGCAATGACCGCACGGCCCAACCAAAACCAAGCAAAACTTGAGTCCATGCTCGTTCACATATCATTACACGAAGAATTACCACAATTCCAATGTGATCTATTATGGAACTAACATTCAAAGGGGTCTTTCTCATTCTATTTTATCCTACGTAAAAGTCTCAAGATAAAAAGATAAAAATATACTTTAAGTGGTTTTGGCATTTTATAATAAAAGCACAGCGTGCATCAATAAAGGGGTAGATATAGTTAATCTGAAAGTATTAAGAAGAAAGGGAGAAATTCTTTTTAGAGCCCAAAGTAACAAAGTTAGCAGTTATGAAAAAAAAAATTCCACAAAACATAGTTAACATATACTCTAAAAACACATATATAAATACAAGAGAATTTGTTTAGTTGGTCCAATATATATATATATATATATATATATATATGTATGTATAAAAGGACAACAAGCTGAAATAATATATGATTTTAGCATATGATACTAACCACATGCAAAGAACAAGATTACCTCACTGGCAAGAGGTACTCGCCCTTGTACAGAGGTAACAACCGACCAAACTAATGTTGACATGTGAAGAACCAGAGTTTCAGAAACGCCTGCACAGTAATATATGACGCTCAGAAAAGCAGTTGAGGATCAAAAACTACATACTTACAAATTTGGAAAACAAATATCTGGACTGCTAAATTCCAGGTAAAGGTATAGAGCGTGGTTACATGTAATAAGAGCCATAAAGATAAATAATATTTTGTTTGAACCAAACATCTTGCAAATTCTAAGCAAACTTTATATGGAGGAGGATGAAAATTAAGGGTTCATATAAACAACAACAAATGGAAAAGAAAACATTAAAGAAAAGTTAGAACTTTTCGACAATGATGTTATATGTTCTTTCAGGCGAACTTCCTAGATTACTAGGATTAGCAATAGTGGACGTGATAATAGTAGTACCAGCAGGGAAAGAGTGTGTCTGTGCCAGTGTGCCTAGATGAATAGGCTTTTACTTCCCCTCAAATTTAGTGTACAATGACAAATCTACATAAGACAGCAGATGAAATTTTATTTAAAATTCAAACAAAATCAGGTAGAAATATCTCATCTATTACTCTATATATGGAAAATACATAATCTTAGGGAATAAGGCATATAATATCACAACAGGTCTCTTGCTTGAGGGAGCACCAAGACACACCCAATCAGTTTTCAAACCACTCAACCTCACGTATACTGTGTAACCGACAATCCTAACATAACCCCAATGTAGCAAGTTATCTAGAAAAAGAAACAAAAGAATCCTTAAGGCTGAAACAAACGACTGAAAATCTTAAGGGGGATTTGAGAGTCTCCTGGATCATATCAACCAAGCCCCTGTATTATCGTACAAAAGATTCGAACCACAAAGTTAGGTTAATGTTTCATAATTAGCAGTCCTGAAGACAGTTTTTTGGCAAGAGTTCTAAATGAACAGGGCATTTAAGAATCAAATACAATTAAAAAAAATAGATTACTCCAACTAAACTTCATTTGAGCCATTTTCATGTTCTCTCCATAATTCAGAGCCTTATCACATGGTAACCTAGAAAGCTCCTTAAATGATTCCAGATCAATTTTCTGGTTTATTTTAAAGTAGATAATTTTAATTTAGTTGCATGCGTTATTCAGTTGTAGAACCCTTCATAACGACTATTTTCAGTATTCTTCATGATTAAGGACTAGCTATATTGTTTGTGTTGAAATCCAGCCGTTCCCAGTGCAAAGGATCAGACGGACACAAAGATCAATCCGTGGGATACTCTCGTGGATCACGCCATAATGGAGGAACAAATTTAGGAAAGATTTTTATGTATTATTTATGTATTAAATCTGCAATTCATTATTTCCTCATTAGGATATCTTGAATAGATCTATAAATAGGGAAGATTGTAATGAAGAATTTCAAGCTTTTCCCTCTCAAATTCTCAGTTTTAACATGGTATCAGAGCCCGTCGTTGAAGAACGATCGTAGAGGAGGGAGGAGGAGAAGAAGAAGAAGAAGAAGAAGAAGAAGAAAGGCTCGACTCGGGCTTCAGACGCGAAAAGCGACGCTTGACGCTCGGACACCCTAGCCCTGCCTCTCGCTCGAACTCAAAAGAATAGCAGGAAGTCTGTTCAGCCGACCTCCAACCGGCCCGAAGCCTGTCGACTCCGCCTCCATGCGTGGCCCCTCCGACCTTGCCCGATCGAGCTTCTCCCGATCCAGAAGCCTAGCAGCCAAACGAAGAAGACACGAAGCCTAGCAATCGAACGAAGGCGCACCGACCCGAAGCACACGGAATCTCGCAAGCCGATCTCCTGCTTACGACTTAAAGGGATGAATCGTGCGACTCTGCGTGTGCCCTAGCCACCCGATTCGAGTCTTGTTTTAAGACTTGGCTCAACCGATTATTTAAACCGAGAAGGAAGTCTAAAAAAAAAAATCGACCTTCATTGTCGGACATAAAAACAAAAGAATATTTTTTGAAAAAAAAAAGAGAAAATCCTTATTATCGACCTTTATTGTCGACAAGGGAAAATTATTTTGAGAAGCCTTCATTGCTAACTAAGGTAGATAGTCTTAATCACTATCATAATGTCAGAAATCAATTTCTCCCAAAGCATTGACCAAACGGAGGAGTCGATGGTGCACCAAGGGCGAGGTGACCTTCAAAGCATTCAACCAGAGAAAATCCTTATTATCGACCTTTATTGTCGACAAGGGAAAATTATTCTTGAGAAGCCTTCATTGCTAACTAAGGTAGATAGTCTTAATCACTATCATAATGTCAGAAATCAATTCCTCCCAAAGCATTGACCAAACGGAGGAGTCGATGGTGCACCAAGGGCGAGGTGACCTTCAAAGCATTCAACCTTCCTAT
>NW_021318899.1:290196-346362 GCF_001605985.2 Dendrobium catenatum
TACACGGATGCTGACTACGCAGGATCACCGGTTGATAGAAGATCTACTTCTGGGTATTGCACATTTCTTGGAGGTAACCTAGTTACATGGAGAAGCAAGAAACAGAATGTGGTGGCAAGATCTAGTGCAGAAGCAGAATATCGAGCTATGGCCTTGGGAATATGTGAGCTACTGTGGATCAAAATAATCCTAGAAGATTTGAAGGTTAAGTGGGATGAGCCCATGAAGCTACATTGTGACAACAAATCAGCAATCAGCATAGCCCACAATCCAGTCCAGCATGATAGGACCAAGCACATAGAAGTGGACAGACATTTTATTAAAGAAAAACTAGACAGTGGTCTAGTAAGTGTCGACCATGTATCATCAAAGGATCAACTTGCATATATCCTTACTAAAGGATTGGACAGTTCTGCCTTTCTCAGAATGATTGACAAGCTGGGGATGACAGATCCATATTTCACAGCTTGAGGGGGAGTGTTGAAATCCAGCCGTTCCCAGTGCAAAGGATTCGACGGACACAAAGATCAATCCGTGGGATACTCTCGTGGATCACGCCATAATGGAGGAACAAATTTAGGAAAGATTTTTATGTATTAAATCTGCAATTTATTATTTCCTCATTAGGATATCTTGTATAGATCTATAAATAGGGAAGATTGTAATGAAGAATTTCAAGCTTTTTCCTCTCAAATTCTCAGTTTTAACAGTTTGTATAGATGTTTGTCATACGGCAATCAAGGGTTGATGATAACTTTGTGGCTGAATACTAGAACTTTGCCAGTATCCTCTCCAGGGGTTGCAAACTATTTTCACATCCACTTTATACTTAACATCATTTTATCTTACATTTGCACCGTCTTCATAAGCCCCAAGGTTCTCAATAACAGATGAAAATGTAAGTACGATAATAAATTAACCAATTAATCTTTCATATGTACAACTAAATAAAAGGACAGTCTCAAAGCTAACATGCCTGATGACAACATCAACTCAGAAATACTTGGCCTCACCATGATGAAAAACTCGGTAAGATGATATACTACATATCAGAACTCATTAATCTACTTCAAACATATATCTAATGCAGAATATTTTAATATAGACTAAACAAAAAAAGAAAACGTGTTATGTAGAACCATGACAGAAAAGCATATTGAACTAGAACTACAAAACCTCATGTTTGAGAAGTCAAGTAATTTGGAAAGTGGAAACTTTATACCATTACCATTTTTATTATCACCACCCCCAACAATAAACCAGTTTTCCCCCACTTTTATTCCAGCATGACCAGCTCTCGGACCAGGAGTCACACCCTGTTGGTTTGGCCTTGACCATTCCATCTGCAATAAAGTTTGCAAACTAAAGAAATTCAAGAAAGGCTTTTCTGAACTGTTATGGTCAAACATCGCAATAATGAGAAGTAGCCTTCTTACAGTTTGCAGGTCAAGGACATGAAGATCATTAAAGCATGTAGCATGAGAGCCCCCACCAAATATAAGAAGGTACCGCTCAGCATGGCAAGCAGCAGCATGGTCTGACCTTGGAGAAGGTGGTGTACCTCTGAAAAAAAGTAATGAAAATTCATTGTATACTTTATGTGAGTTCAGTCAAAATTACATAAGCATGCTAAGAGAAACTAGAAAAAGATAATATTTGATTTTAAATGATGCAAAAACATTTAGTAAATGACCATCAAGAGTTCAGAAACATAATACTGCCAAATACTTAATATGGCCAAAAAAGCAAATAGTATCAACAAGCCGTTGCTAGAAAGGCAGAGAATGCAGCTTTCTAGGGATAAGTATAAGAATATTCTAGGGAGTGATTAGTTTGTAAGAAGGAAACAGATAATGAATTAGGCTGATCAATGGTTCTGCAAAAGATCAGGGTAATCCAATCAGTTCCAAACTTAACCTGGAAGTAACAGAAGTATTAGCACAAAAAATGCAGTCCTTGTGCAGAATTTATAGGCAGAACCATGTGGTCTCTGTGCATGATGTACTTCAAAAGATCAAAGTGTCCCAACTTCGACTAAATTTAAATTTTGCAGCCTGCACCTCTCAGTTGACTGATACTTAATGCAAATATTTTCTTGGACTCGTTCGAGTACTTTCAATGACTTCCTTGGAGTTTTATATTACGTTGCCCAATGTGACATGCCAAAAGGAGCTGAAACATGTGTGCTTTTGAGAACAAACTCACTCGTAAGGTGGCATTGATAGAGCGGTGAAAGAAGATGGAGAAGAGGCAGCCAAGGATCATCCAGATGGTAGTGATGATCACAGAAGTCAGTGGATACTGGAGAGGAAAGAGATATGGAACACAGGAGGAGGGGAGGGTGGGTGCGCATAGTAAGGAGAGAGCAGAGATGACTATCATGGACTAAAAGGGCTATGAGAGTAGCAATGGAAGTAGAGGCAGGAGATTATTTTGCAAGTGGAGAGGGAGATTGCAGCATGCATAACATATTAACAATCCATCATTTGTAGAGAGGAGAAAGGGTCCACCAACCATTGTTTGATAGATCACAAGTGCCTTTCTTTTTGGAGCTTTAATAATTAATAAATGACAGCTTAGAAGCAATATATATCAAAAATTCATTTCACTATTCTAATAAGACGAGCTAATAAATGGTAGTAGTTAAGTTAAGCTTTTTCTTTATATTTATTATTATATATATATATAATGATAAGCTAAAAAAAGGCGTAAGAAATACTCCTGCTTACATAGCATCTACATCATCCCAGGTCATGGTTTCCAAGTCAAGAATGTGCAGATCATTTAATAGAGATCTTTTAGCATCTTCCCCGCCAAACATGACTAAAGTTGTTCCAACGAGGGTCACTGATTGACCTCCACGAGAAATCTGGATGAAAGACGATTATAGAAAGATCAGAAATAAGCTTTTTATTATGTTTTCATCTTTGGTATAGAAGCAAATATTTAATCATCACAAATGCATCGCCTCTGGTTCAAACTAAAGTTAGAGATGAAAATGGGCTATCATTGTGATATAAGAAAGAAGAACAGTATGCAATCAAAGAGGAAAACTACCGGTGGCTTCCCATAAGTCCTTAAATTGGACCAGGTCAAAGTCTGCGGATCAAATTCTTTAACTATCACCAGAATACAATGAAATTATTCAACAGGAAGCTGGACATAAAGATAATTTGCTAAAACATCAACTTGAAAGTAAATGAAACCTGTGACAGTCTCAGATGGATCTTTTGAATGACCAGCAACGGATAGAATCTTATCATCCCATGAAATCTGAAAAAAGAGTTTAAAAAAAAGTTCTATAAGATACCAATCAATACATGCAACAGAGTCCGTGGCATACTAATAGCAACTACAAGGACATAGAACTTGAATTCTCCACTAATTACCAGGGAATGCCCAGCAAGAGGAGCAACATGGGCTGGTGTTGATGATTCTGAGGTCCCTTTTGCTACTTTAGCGTCTATCTTTGACCACATCAAACTTTTCAAATCGAGAACCTTTTCTCCAAGTTGAGGAAAATATATCATTAAGGTAAATTTAAGATTAAGGAAACAGGAGAAGAATCATTAATCATTTCCAATAGTTCATACAAATTTCTCTGCAATAAGGTTATAAGTCACTATTGCATCACAGTTAACTAGTTTTAATAATGAATTGACAGACTCTGCAGAATATATAAAAATAGATAATCTCAATAACTATTATATACCTGAAGATCATTGAGGTATCGGCCATTGTGATTCCCACCAAAAATGTACATCTTATCCTTCACAACAGCTGCGCCATGCTGCAAAGAAATAAATTATTCAATGCTGAGACACCACAAAATAAACTAGTAAGCAGCATAAGGATTTTCTAAAACTTGCTAATCAATAAAGCATTGCCATCCAGTGACCTGATATCTAGGCTTTGGTTGTTGTCCAGAAATTGGTGGTGCAACCCATTTATCATAAATAGCAATAGCACCAAGCCCTTCCATTATAATATCTTTATCCTGGGTCTCAATAGGACCCCCATTTTCTGTTGAAATATGTTTAGGCTCAGGAAAAAAGGTCCCGTCAGGAATAGCTGTCTCACCAGATGATTCCACTTTTGGCTTCTAATTGAAAGAGAGAGAAAAAAAATACAGATGAATAGGGTGATAGTCAATTGTATGCACAGAAAAATATCATACATGACAATAGATTTGACTTAGAAAAAAGGCAGCAATTATCTTTACCATTTACGCTAGTACAGGTGTTGCATGGAAAGAACATTATCATAGCATGCCACGAGAAAAGAATAGGGCCTAATAGCATGGAAAATGCTTGTAAATATCTGTGCGTGCAGTAATTTATTCTTCTGCAAAGCGAAAGAAAGTTGATTCCAATATAGTTTGCATGATGCTTAAGTACAAAGATCAAGAGCTTCTATGGTTTCACTCAGGACAAAAGATGCACTTGTAACAAAGAGAACCCCCAAAATATCAAACCAAACCACCGCACTGTGAGTAGTAGTAGTGCTTATTCAAGGTTCATGGTATCAATATATAAGACCTTCTAGCCAAATGCACATTCCAGAATGTTTCATTTCAATGATAAAACCTTTTTGTAAAATGATTGCCTAATCTTAAATCATACAATGGGAATATTTGCGTTTAAAGGTAACAATAATCAAACAGATTTATTAAAATGATATTTTGAATTACATCAATTCCCTTGTTTCACCAGGAAATAATTCAGGTCAGCAGCCAGAAAATGGTAAAATGACATGTGAGATGATATGAACATCAATAGGTGATAGCATAGTTATCATTCTACAGATGTTTTACACTTACCGAGGCAAGTGCCCAGCCACACACACTAGTAAGTAAAATTTATATTAGCAATTGACGGAAAAAAAGAACAAATCAAACATAGAACATTCATAATCTAATTTGACATTTCAAAAAAATTAAACAAAAAAATTTCATTGGATTTTTTTTATAATCCAACATATCCATAAGGAACACCTCCGCCTCTAAGCCGGCCCTGCCTCAAACAGTTTATTCCCTACCGACACAACTACTTATCTAACTCCCCTCACGGCATAAAACCACCCCAGTCCGCTCTCCTCCTCATTCAAACTCTCACTCACGCAGGAATGGAAGGCCGATCTCCCGCTCGATCTCTAAATGCCGAACATGAGACCCCAAACCAAAGTCCCCCTCCTCTACCGTTCTCTATTCTGCACGAGGCGACCCGGCGCACAAGTCTAGCCACACGAAGCCCGCTCCCGATCTGCCTCCATCTGCATGCAGGACCCGCGATTAGGCTTCACCCCCGCTCCATCGGCCTCGTTCACTTAGCCGCACAAGACCCCCCCCCAGCCTATAGACCACAGCCGCGCACACGTCACTCCCTCGACTCCTCTGCACGCGTCAAATCCAGTCACACGAAACCCCTCCGACTTAGCCCGTCTTCGCAATCCGCCCTCGTGCCCGTCTGTTATGCCCATCGCCTGCTCGATAGAATTCCTGCTCCCAGCGTCCTGTGATGATCTCTACTCCAAATGTAAGCAAGCCGGCTCTTGTACGCCAATCTGAGATGTTCACACATAAAACTACTTCCAACATGTGATCTTATTTTTAATAATTACAATAATAAACAAACAGAGTCAATCAACAGACAGGAACAATCAAATCAAAGACCTTAGATCCGACCAGAAAATGTTTAAATCTAGTTAACTACAATGTACCTTATGGAGAATGAAATCCTACGTCTGCAAAGCGAGATTCATTCTGTAACGCCATTTTTCTTGAGCAAACTAAACTAAACAAAAAAAAATGACTTGCACTTTTCTATTATTGACACAAAATTATATATATATATATATATATATATATATAGACACACACACACACACTACTACATTTATTTATTTCTTAAGTTCTTTGGTCAATACAATTTGCTGACAACATTAATTAAATTTGAAAATTAGTTTGTTCAGAACATCCTCACAAAATTTTAACACAAGACATGTTTTCTAGGTTTGCACGAAAATGAAATTTATCTTGTACAAAAACAATAATTTGACAATGTTCTTGCAAAGTACAAATAAGCATCTTGCAAAAGAACATAAATATCACTAGAATGCCCTAAGAAAATGCATTTCTTATTGGTTTTGCTAAAAACTTATCTTACTCACAAAAATTGTTTCTATAATTTGATGAGAATTTTAAGTTTAACATTTACTTCATCAAATTTAGTCTCAATTACATTAATAAAAAACCTCCTTTTTTTTTGCAAAATTCAAACATTGGATCTCTAGTCTCCACTTTAGAGATCAAAAGCCGATCAAACAAATTGTTGGTGGGCCAAATAATCTTGTTTTAGACCGGTCCACCCTGAACCTCTTCATGTATACACCAAGCAGAATAAGGGTTCCTCCTAGTAGGGGTAGGGGGCAAGATTCTGTGGTGGGGCCCAACAATCAATTAAACATTAATTAAGGATGGATTTGGGAGGGAAAATTCAAAAGGGGCTATTTGGGGATTAGGTAATTGTGTTTTGCTTTAAGTAGATTTTTCTCCCTAAGGTTAGGGCTATGTTTTGATTTATTGAACTAATATATATAGGGTAAGGCGTAAGCCTCATGCCAGTGAGGCGAGGCGAGCCTCAACCAAGCTGAGGTGTAAGCCTCAAATTATAAACTAATTGGTGTGGCTTTTGATCATGCATTCAAGAGTAGGTAGATGAATTATTTGAAAGCGCATATGACTAGATTAATATTTAATTGGACGGTATATTAATTCGGATTGCTACTTGAAAAATGTATTCTTATAACTTAGCATCTGTTGACTAGTTGTATAGATGAACTTCAATAAGTATATTTGTGCACTTATTGTTCATCTAAAAAGTTAGAGATTGCATAATGCCTATTGAGTCATGATTTTTTTAGTTGGTATTTGGATTCATATCAAAGTTGTGAAACAAAAAGCTTCTGAAGTAACTTTAATGATTTAGTTTACATGTTCTATGCTTGCTAATTGTTATAAGGCATTGCATAGACCATATTAGGGCATTAAGACTGCATTATTGACTTATGAGATTTTCATTGACCGGTTAAACAGTGCCAATGAAAAATATGTTGAATATTATATATATAATAATCAATTAGTAAAGCAACAACTTCATATTTTTAAGAGTGTTGAATTTTCTTTAAACTTCAAAATATATAAGAAATCTGTGCAAATCATTTCCCAGAGTGAGGCTAACTTGTACAGCAAGCATTAACAATTATGAAAAAGCAATTTGGTAACATATCTCTCAGTTGCCTTGGTCTTGAAATTATCCGAGATGGCCGTACTATAGAACTATGAATTTAAGCTCAATTGTACTTAATTTTTTTATGGCATATATCGTATGTGCCTGCATTTGTTACTTTAATGAATAAATGAACCAATGCACTCTCTATATATGTGGATGGCCGTACTATAAAGCTATGAATTTAAGCTCAATTGTATTTAATTTTTGCTGGCATATATCGTATGTGCCTGCATTTGTTACTTTAATGAATAAATGAACCGATGCATTCTCTATATATGTGGAAACTACATAATTTTGTTTCTGAAAATAGGAATATATCATTAAGAACAGCTAGCATAAACATGATAATGATGAAAAAACTACATTAATTGAAAGCACGGACAAAATCAAAATAAAACATTTTATGAAAGGTTGAGTTGTTGACCTTATGATGGAAAAAGAAAATATATAATATGAGTCAAGAGAAGAAATATGACAATGAAAATTAACATATGCAAATATCATAAAATAAAACAAAGACTTTGTAACAGGTTATAACCATTATAGTATAACGGAGACAACTCAACCAAACTATCAGCCTATTTTCCAAATCCCAGATCCCAAGCAAAATCTATAGCATGCATGAATACAAAATTTTCCATGAATAAGACATGGAGCATAATGTCTAATCCAGGATTTTCAACAATTAGACCTTCACTAGCCAGTCAAAAGGCACATATTAAGATGTCCAAAGACAACCAAAAAGTTTTAAAAAAAAAATCCATGATCCGGGGGGTATCAAATCAAACAAGTTTGAGAAAAGAAAGACTTAATATAACACGTCTAAAAGGCTTTCATGTGAAATTTACGGCATCTTTACCATGACTAAAAAAATACATTATCTACTCAACATGTAACTTTTTTTCTTTTACCAGTAAAGACAAATGTGCGGTTTCAGCTTATAAATATTTTGAATGCCAAAATAAAGACGCTAACAAGAAAATAGACAATTTATTATTTCTACTGACATGCATATTGCAAGTAGAAGAACAAAGTAAATATCAAAACGTTAGCAACCTAGTGATACCGTGAAGAACTAAGCCTTAAAAAATTTAAACAACAAAAACATGATAAATTCATAAATAATTGGCCTTGGCATAGTTATAAACATTTTCCATTGACAGCATTAAATAAATCAAGAATTAAGCAGCATACTTACATGCATTTCAGAATTAGGTTTCACAGTAGGTTCTGGGACCCTTGAATACCAAGCAGGATCTTCCTCCTGTAAAGAATTCTATAATATCGGTTACCTATCTTTAATGCAATTTAGTGACAGCGTAAGTTTTGACATGCACCTCCAAGATTTTCACAAACAGACGCATTGCTTCTATTGAAGCCATGTTTCCAAGTCCATGCCAACTGTAAAGACAATATAGTGCAAAAATAGTATATAATCAAGATGACGATAATCATAAACAAAATTTAAAAATCTTACATCTAAAATATATATTTTATTACAAATTCTCATTATTTTTAACCGCAAAATACATAAGCACTGCAACAATTCATACAAAACATATAGCACTTTGAGTCTACAATTCATACAACAGCAGGTTTGGCACATGCCCATCAATGATCTTAATTCTATAGAACTAAACGCCATATTGGAACCAGATCTAATAAGCCATCAATCAAATCACCTATATAATTTGAGCATCAGCTTGTGGAAACTTTGAGGGGATCATGTTCATTGAAGTTTAAATAGCACAATGTCTCCATGAAAATTGACGAGTGTGGTAAAGATCATATTAATCATTGAGATCGAAGAGAATATAGCCAGGATTCCATAGGTATGATTGGTTGTCAATCAGATGTGTGAGAGAAAAAACTTCAAAAATTGAACTATTGAATTAAAACTCAAATTATAGCAGCATTATGATGAGTTTGAAAATTTGTTTAAATAAGCTTGTTTTAAAATTTTAATTTAGGATTAGGATAATTTTTGTTAGGATTATCTTTTAAATTGACATTATCTAATATGCAATTATATATAAGGTTTACTCTTTTGTGGATTAATTTTATGATTGTTAAACAATTTTTATGTTGATTGTTAACTACCAAATGTAACATTCCACTTTTCTCATTCATGGCTTGGGACCCGACAATAATAATGTTAAAGTGAAGTGCATTAAGGATGAAGATCAAAAAGTGTTTTTCTTAGAATAAGATATTCAAAATAGGTGGATAAGATATTTTGATAAAATTTTCACTGAAGGCTGTAAGAATATGATTGACTTTAGTGATCTTAGCTTCTCATATTAGTAATATTGAAGTTAAAGAGGCTCTAAAGAAAATAAAGTGTGAAAAAGATTACCTGATGATATTTCAAAAGAAGTGTGAAAATGCTTATAGGATAAGGATTTTCTTGGCTAAGTAAACTTTTTAATATTATTTTGAAACTAAAAAGATGACAGATAGATGGAAGGAGTGTGTTGGTTTCTATTTTTAAGAATAAAGGTTATGCACAAGAGTGTGTAAATTATCGAGGAGTTTAGTTAATAAGTTATATATTAAAATTACATGAGAGAGTAATTGGGAATAGATTACGACATGATACTAATGTTTATTCAAATCAGCTTGGATTCATGCCAGGTAGGTCTACTATGGAGGCTATACGTTTGTTGGGAGCTTTGATGGAGAAGTATAAAGAGAGTAAGGAGACTATGCATATGATATTTATTGATTTAGATAAAACATATGATAAAGTTCAAAAAGAAGTGCTCTGAAGAGTTCTAAAAATGAAAGGCGTTAATAATGCTTATATTCAAATCATTAAGGATATGTATACATGAATTGTTACTTGTATCAAGCACAAGGTACTTGGACCAAGTATTTTTTAGTTCACTTGGAATACATCAAGGATCAGCTTTAAACCCATGTCTTTTTCGCTTTAATCATGGTTTTACTAAGCATTTGCAAGAGGATCTACTTTGGTGTATGATTTTTGTTGATGATATTCTTCTTATTAATAAGACTAGAGAAGAATTGATGAAAATTTTAAATTATATAAATGTCAACCTTAGAGCTCAAAGGTTTTCATTTGAGTAGATCTAAAACTGAATATATTGAGTGTGATTTTAATAAGAATAGATCTAGTGATGGGATTGTGACATTGGGTGATCAAGTATTAAAAACAAGTGCACCTTTTGGATAATCTCGGGCCTGTTATTCAAAGTGATGGTGAAATAGATTGGGATATTCTTAGTAGAATTCAAGTAAGATGGTTGAAGTGGAGGAATGCATCGAGTTTGTTGTGTGAAAAGTACCTCTCAAACTTAAGGAAAATTTGTAAAAGATGTTAATGAGATCTGCAATGCTTTATGGGGTAGAATATGGGCCATTAAAAGAGAAGCATAAATTAAGTTAAATGTTATAGAGATAAGGTTGCTCAAGTGGATGAATGGATTTTAACTTTGGAATAGAATGCAAAATGAGTATATACGTGAAAAAATTGGAGTAACTCCTATGGCGGATAAAATTAGAGAGAGACGCCTTAGATGGTTTGATAACATAATCGACCTTTCATGACCCTTTAAGGAGAGTAGATGTATTAGCTCCAACCTATGTTAGAAAGGGTAGCTGAAGGCCTAAAAAGACATGGTTAAAAAGTATTAAAAATGGCATTTTTAATTAGATTTAAATGAGAATTTTACTCTTAATAAGACATCTTGGACAAAAAGGTTTCATACAGCCGACCCCATGTAGTAGCATAAAAGCTTGTGGTTGTTGACTTGTTGTTGTACTGTTTTTGTAGAGAATGTTTAGGAGTTGATTAATTTTTTTACTCTATATAGTAATCTTCTATTTAAAGATCCTAGTTCCTGCGATGAAATTACAAGAATTTTTTCCCCTGAGTTTTATCACTTGCTCTTAATCTTCTCCAATAGAAGTTACTTCCTCCAACAAACTTTACTCCTGCTACTGTAGCTGAATCCATGAGACTCCTCTTAGGTTACTATAGCATGCCTCCCGGTTCCTATATCATAAGCTGTTGTTTGCTGTTGGTTGCATTCCACTATTTTTTTCCTCTACTGTTAGTTGCAATCCACAACTATTTACTTTCTTTTTGCTACTTTTTCTGCTATTTTACCTGTTTAATGCTTGCTTCTATTTAGTTGTTTGGTGTTACTGGATGCTCCAAAGTTGACATTGCAATCTAGGTGCCCAGCTATTGAACCAAGTCATGAGTTCATTCAAGCATTGAAAAAGGGGGAAAGACTAGACTAAAATGTTGTTTTTAAGCCGTCTAGTTCTAAAACAATGCTTTGTTCTTGATGTCCAGCAGAGAAAAACTAAAAATTAAAGAAAGAAAACTATCGACTATGAGAAAACTCAATTAAGAGATTGATTTATAGATCTAGTTGGTATTAGAACAACAGTTCTTGGTATATGATACAAATAAAGATGGGATATAAAGACAAGAGAGAGTTCCTTCTTGTCTTGAAAACATATCTAAATTTTCCCAAAAAAAAAAAACATATCTAAAATCACTAAACAGATGAGAAAGAAGACAAAGAAGAAGAAATAGAAGATAAACACAACCAATCAACGGACAAAAAATATTCCATACCAAACCTAGCGGACCAATTGGCTAAGATTGATGAAGCAAATGATCACCATGATTGAGTGGATGGGGATGCAAATGATCATTGTTGTGACAAGTAGGTCAAGTCATATTCTTTCTCCTCTTGCGTCCATGCTAAATGTAAACATGATTGGAGAGGTTGAAGATCAAGATACGGCTACAACTCATAAAAAAGGATGTGAACATTCCAAAATGAAGATTCCTAGTTATGAGCAAAGGTGCATAGAACAAATAGCTAAAGACTTATTTCACCTTGCACTAGTATAACACCGGACAAGGTTGCATTCGCCCAACTGTAATCAAGCATCATGCCCTAGCGTGGCGGAATACTCACTAGAGATAAATGATCATCAAAATGTGAGCTGGAAATTCTTCAAGAAACTCATACCGGTGGAAGCCAAATATTCTACCCAATGGGTATGTAGAATATCAGTGGAAGCAATGAACAAAATTTAAGACAATGCCAAGAATAAACTTTGTAGGAGTAAATCGCAGAGCTCGGACTTCACATGGTCACTTTGGAAGAAAACTTTTGAGATGTACAAACTTTGATGAAATGCACCTTAGAACTTTATTCATAAATTGCAAGTGAACACCTATTTCCGATCACCGATCTCAACTAGGCCACAATAATGGCGATGGTCATAGAGTGCAAGAATCAAGGCAATAAGAAGAGGACCCATTAACTATCTTTCACCAAAGAAAGAAGAAAAACAGGACTAGGGATAACATTTTCTCTAACAAGACAAATGTCCCTGTTAAGTTCTTGAACATTGCTATATTCCTAGTCATACCAATGAAAAATATCGCAAAGAAGAAAGAAAATAAAAAAAACAATTATTGTTGGGGTGGACATTACCATACCAAGTCCATTGGACAAGACAGGCCCATTTGTATCCATGATGGCCATGCCAAAGGATAAAGCAGTGCGGTTTTATGTGAAAACACAAGAGGACTTGTTCACCCTAAGCATACAAGTGAAGCAAGAGTTGATGAACACCATCATCTACACCAACAATCAAAATAATCTCATTCGTAGTAATATAGTGTAGAAATTAGGGTAAGAAACCATATCACATTACAATTATTACCATTTGGATTGGATTTAGAAGGAGCCAAAGATGAAGGGGCCTGACTTAAGATTGGACTAAATGGCTTTAATTGACTCACAATTAGATCATTAAAAACACAACTTAGTATAACCAAGGCTAACAACTTGATAAGAAAGTTACTTGATACAATTTTTTGGATATGAAATTGGTAGTTCATAGTTTTTGTTTTTTTTTTTTAGTTCATAGTTAATAAAGCAAGAAGATCAACTTGTATCTAGATGTGTGGGGGTTCAACTATGTCTATTGTGAAGAATAAGTTCTAGATTAAAAAATAGTTGGTTAAAATGGAGAAATGCCATAGCTATTGTGCAATAAGAGAAAATCATAGTGATTTAAATATAAATTTTATAAAGCTACAATTAACTAGCTATGTTGTATGGTTTAAGTGTTGGATAAAAGATTAATCACTGACAACATAATTTGGAGTTGAAAAAAAGAGATGTTAATGTCATTGTATTACTAAGCAGATGGAGAAAGTGTTTGATTCAGATTCTCCCCAATTACTAGGAAATTGCACCATGTGCAATTAGCACTTCAGCCATCACATCCATATTGGATGGTTGATATCAATAACAAACTTTTTTAAAACAAAAGTGATTTCCAAAAAGTTAATTTCATCTATGTAATGTAGTTTGCGTTGTTGAGATGGGTAAATAAATATTACCCTAGCAAATAAAAAAAGAATCATAATCTAATATTAGCTGTTTAAGAGGGACGGTTATAGTAGCACGTGGTGAAGATAAGTTATTGAAAATGAAATCTAGGTGATTTTGACATAAAAAGAGAGGGCAAAAGAAGCCCTGACAAGGTGAAAATATAGTATTTATGTAAGAGAAAATAAAGATAATAGGTAGACAAAAATAACATGGTTATAAGTTGTGAAAAAAAAAAAAATCAAGTGTCAACTATAACTAACATCTCATGTGATGCTTAACTAAAAAATATTGAGGATTCACAAAACTTATCTTAAATAAAGATAGGATTGATAATGATGATGAAAATGTAACAAACTACTGGAATGTAAACGCATGAGATAAACATGATTGTGTAGTTGCTTTGGAATGTAGAAAGTAATTATAAGAGAATGAAAAATGCACCACACATACCACAACCTAGCATTTTAATGTATATGATACCTATAGCATGCACAAAATCCATATGAATGCCGGATATAAAGATGCATAGCAGTCGTTTAAGAAAAATTAGCCATGCAGAAGTGGGAGGAATTTTTTGGGTTAATGGTTTACAAAAATCAGATCAAAGCTAAAGTTAGTCTAAGATTTTGTTTCCTTTTATTTTTCAAGTTATAACAAGAGTTGTCCAAGTTGTAGAAAAAATTATTTATGGGTAATCAAGGCAATTAAACTTGTAGGAAGTTTGCAATTATCAGTAAAATGAGAAATGCCATAACACAAACTTTTTTTTTTTTGGGGGAAAATCCATAACTCCAACTTAACGGTTCAACAATCATAATTTAAGAGATTCCTCGACATCTTCTGGAATGCTAATTGAACATTATTATTCTTAAATTATGTTACTTTTAATTCAAATTACAAATTCAACACGTTCAACATTAAACATGATCCACAAATTTCAGCATTAAAAAATCATTGTTTGACATAAAAGCTGAACCATAATCTCTCCCACGCATGCCAATTGTAAGAAAGACCAGGAATAGTTTTTCCTTTGTCAAATTAGTTACGCAATGCTTTCTCATTGCAGTGATTCTCGCAACCACTTCGGGCTTGCATATAAAGCCACCAAGCGTGCATTGTTCTCAGTGTTATGTAGCAGGCATGCCCCATGGCGCACATAACCAGCATGATTGTTATCAAAGATCACACTATGCAGAAGGTATACACAACTCTCTTTGTCTAATGTTCTAATAGAGTATTTTCATAGCTCTTACAAATAAGAATAGCAAGATCAATGTCCCTGAAACAAAGTCAGCTCATTTCCCTCGTAATCATAGGGTTACTAACCTAGTCCACTTGCTGTGCTCCACCGGATTCCAAGCTCTCGGTTTAGAAACATTGCAAGGTCCCACAGTAGCCTGCATAAAAGAGCCATTAAAAAGATACTCAGATCAACTATTAAACAACAAATTTCCAACGCAATTCTACGTTGCAACCCTTGGATCTGCATTCAAAGTCAGCCAACAACGCCAAAATCAGACCCCCTCACCCAAGATCCGAACAAACACCTACGTAAATTGGATCCGGGAGGAATAGATGAGGACAAGAAAAGGAGAAGGGGAATAGAAACAAGGGCATTACCTGTTGGTATAGACCATAGAGGAGAAGGGCAACGTCGCTCTGGAACTTGGATAAAGCCGCGGTGGAAGAGCTCGGAGATCCGCTGAATCCAACGTAGGAGGCGGCTGCATAGAATCTCTCCGGGTAAGCCAGGCTGGACACCGACCTCGCCATCGACATTCCGCACGATGTCTCCGCCGAGGAAGAGGAGAATTTATTACGTGCGGACACGCTAGAAGAGGAGAGAGGCCTGAGGGAGAGCTGAAGACGGATGGCCCGACACGACTTGCCGGATCTTTCGGGTCCTTTGGGGGTCGTACTCGTTCCCGGAGCAGATCAATGGAGTCGTAGGGGCAGTTTGGGTACAGGTAGGTTTTAATAGTATTATAGAAGTTAAATTCCGTTAAATTTTCAAAATTATTTAGATACTTATTTGAAGATTTAAAATTTGTCAGTCAAAATACAATTTTAAAAATTCATATTAACAATAAAATTAATATATATTATATAATTATAAGAAAATTAATCAAATCATATTGAATGATAATTATTATTTTTTGTCATTGATTATTTGTATTTATAACACGTAGTCAAAACAATAACAAAATTCTTCTTTGTTATTCTTTGATCTTTGTCTTTATTCTTCCTATGGTATTAGGCCTATATAGGGTTTGCTTTTCCTCGTCTCCATGTCTTTGTTACTACTTTGTCTTCACGCGCTATAAGGTGAAGTCGAGTTTTCAAAGAGTCACAAAAAATAGTTGTTTCCTCCTCTTCAACAACAACGCTAATATCAGATTGGAAGTCACAATGGGAGCTGGCCACGAAGGAAACGATCTTCATGACTTCTTCGACTAAATCTAAAAAATTTTTATAACCTTCGGATTTACTAAAATTCAGGATTTAGGACAAAAAAATAATGAAAATGCTTTTGAAGTGGAGATTAGACATAGCATGAGATCTAGCATCGCATTTTTTGGAATTCAACAGGATTTGGCTCAAATCCTACTTGTATCCTGCATCCAAATAGGCCCCTAGTTTTAAGGTTTAATGAGCGTAAGCGTGATGTCTATTGGGTCAGGTTCGTTCATTACATAATCTAGAATATCTCTCTTAGCTCATTCATTAATTTCTCCAAAAAATATTTATAATGCATGGAGATCAAAAAGACCAATGTTAAAGATTTATAAAAAAAACACAATTATAAGAAATATATTCTTTTGATCATTTAGTTAATTAAAAATACAATAGCATGGGGCTCTTAATCAAAATTTCCAATATAGATGTACATATTAAAAAAAAACAATGGACTCCTTTTAAAGTTCACTTACAACATATATAAACAAGATTAACCCCTGCATGTACATGCTAATGGACACCGATTTGAAGATCTTTGGCCACCACCAAATGATTTTTCCTCAATGAATATTGATAATCTCAATGTGTACTAATATGCACAACAATAAGATATGTGGCCATCACCAAATTGGTATATCTGGGCGCATTTATGCATAGCATATAAGAATACTCGTAGCCTTTGAGCATACACATGGATCACACCAATATGAATTTCGACTCACCATCAAATATCCTTTAAGATTGCAGCAGTTGATAAATCATCCTATTGGTCTCAAAAGTGGTTGGCCTCTATTTTCTTCCTCCTTTGGTTCTCTCTAAGTAGAAGTTCAGGCAACAACTATTTTGACAGCTGCCAATAACTATTTGCACTCAAATATTGAGCACACATAGCGCTAGACAATTTACTTGCTACACCATTAGTGCATCTTCTACATGCACATTTGTTGTAATGCATTATATGCACATTGTGTCACACGCACACCGGTGTGCAAGAAAGTGACATTATGCAATTGGTCCAACGTAAATTAACTTGTACGCACTAATTTGTGTGTGACGGCCTTACATGCACTGTGTTAGACACACATACACACTATGTGTGTAATTGTCATAAGCATGCAACTAACTATAAAAACACCCACTACATATGTAACATGTTGTGTTTGCATCCATTGCAAGTGTAACTCATTATGTGTGCATGTTATATGTGAAACTCACAATGTGCATTCACTACATGTGCACCTTATGATGCACATCACATGTTGTTTGCATAAATTGTATGTAATTTGCATGCTTCCACAACTGTGCTCATACACACGAGCTGAGTGTCATCACGTTAATTTTTTTTCTCTCATCTTATTTTTATTGGACTAGCAAGGCATCACCCAGTGCCTAGGTTCGAAGTAATGAATCTTACGGTATAAGCCACCCCTAATAAAAGAATTCAACTTCATCATTAATTAATAGTAAGGTATTTAACCTTTTATTTTGAATTATTATTGTATAGTATCCTTCTTCTATGTAGCATAGTCATTACATACTACAAATTTTGAAGGATCAACAACAACTTGCCACCATCATTTAAGTGCAATAATTGCCACCCTTTATTCTTATTTTTATTCGTGCATATAGTTGTTTTCTTGAGGTTATCTTGAATCGGGTAGCAATAGTTGCATATTACTCAAGCAATAATATGCATTGTGTGATGCCCTAGGACCTAACGAAAGAATAGAAACCTTAAATTGCATAATTATAACTCAATCATTTACACAACAATCAGAACTAGTGTATATTATTTATGCATGGCAATCTTATTAAAAATAAATGATAATAAATTGATTATGATATGAATCAATCAGTTCATCAAAATTGCAACCGTTCATATGTTCCATCACAAGTACTTATGCTTTGATTGAACAAAAAAAAAAGATTTTAAATTAATCTTAAGCAAACACTACAAAAATTGTACATCAATTCCTAAAATCTTTAACATTTTCTTATTTTTCAAACTACTCAACATATTGTATATGGATGGAAATTTTTTTTTTCTTCTTATAGTCATAACTAACTTTAATCCATTTTGTTCATGTGATTATATTGTATGAGAATATATTTTGTCCAAAACTTTGTATGATAAAATTTATTCACATTTTAATGGATAATATAATAAAACGATATAAGAAAGATTTTCGTAAAAGAAAATATATATATATATATTAAGCCGTCGTAAAACCGCCGGAAAATTAAAAAACCGCCGGAAACTGCTAAAATTCAGCCGGAAATGTGTGATTTTCCTGTAGTGTTTGTGATAGCTATAAGAAAATTAGGCTTTGCTTGGGGCCGCTTTTTTTACTATTTCTTAAAACAACTTTTTATTAAAAAAAAAATTAAACTAAATTTTTTTTGTACTAGAAAAATGTTTTAGAAAGCAATAAGAAAGCTATTCCAAACAAAACCTTATGTCTAAATATAGTAAAAAAAATAAAATTTCCAGAGAAATTTGTTGCATATCCCTCTCTATTTTTCTTTAAATTGTATAAAAAATGGATCAATGTTTTTTTTTTTTGGTTTGTGTTTTTTCCCCTTAAGATTTGATTTTCTTTCCTCTACTTCAAAGCACAAATACAAAACCAACAACTTATAAACATTTTCTATTGATCATGTGAAACCAACTATAACAATAGTAATTACTATTCTAATTAGAACTAATTACTTCCTATTTTAAAATAAATTACAACTAAACTAAGGCAGAGAAAACAAAGCAACAGCCATGAAATCCTCCAAGCCATCCAATTATGCAAGTAATTTCTAATTTTCTATCTCCCCTAAAATACTAACACAATTTAATTCAATATTTTTAGAAAAATCTTTCTGTCATCCAGTTAAAATTGCCTAAAAAACTTCATTTTATTACCAATTTTCCACAAACTCCTTATATAAATCCTCATGAGGCACAGAAGGCATTTGGCATTTCATAGCAGCAGAGAGACATGTCAAGGGCCCAAGATATGGCGGCCAACTTTGAAGGTGAGGCCAATGGGGCTCTCATTACTTCTCCACAGTACTTGCGGCGGCGGCGGCGGCAGCTTCAGAGAATAGGGATGCAACAGCACCGTCGAGCAAGAAATGGTCTCGAAATCGTCTTCGAAGAAGACCCAAATCTGAATTCAGAGGTTGAAGATGAGTGCTTAGTTCCAACATCAAGAATGTGTTCTTATTTGAGCTTTATGGACCAGCTGAAGAGTGGTTTAGGCATCAAATACAGAAGAATGTCCCCATTTATCTTGTTCCTTCTACTCTTTGGTGTTTTTTTATTTTTTTATTTTTTATTTTTTATTTTATTTATTTTATTTTTTCTTATACTCTTCGTTGTTGTTTTTTGTGGTTGCTTTTACATATAATGACATTCAACAATAAGTTGTTGTTTGTACTTTGTACTTTGTTTTTTCTAAGGAATTATCTACTATTGAATTAGCTGGGTTTTTATTTTCATCCCAATATATTCATAACTCCTAAATGTGACTCAATAAAGTTCTTTAGTGTCAAATTTTATTCTTACATTTCTTAGCTATGAGATCCATTGTGAATTTTTCTTTCAATCTTTAAACAACACATTGGTAAATAGCACCTTTAAAGCCTTAAGCCATTCTCATATTTGCATCAACATAATCAAATATAATTCACAACAACCCAATTATTCACTTTTGTTTCAAGCTCCATAATTTTTTTTGCCTCTTCTTAGACTTCATTTGAGATGGCTTTCTTATTGTTTCTTAAAGCAGCTTTCTTATATAAAAATTTTAATTTTTAAATTAAAAAAATGTTTTTAGCAATAAAAAAGCCGTCCCAAATGAAGCCTTAGTTTTATATGTAGACAACTTTTGGGTATGATTCCATTTATCCTAAACATAACAAATAGCATACCAAAAATTTATGTTTAATATAATGCTATTTCCAAGATTACATAAAAAATAAATATCATTTATATCAAAGTAAATAAAATGCTAATAACAAATCATGCATGCACTAACATTCATCTTATGATTCCACATGACCATAGCAATTTCATCTCTTTTCTTCAAATACTTTCTAGAACCATCTACAATTGTTCCATCTAGATCATTTCAGAGTAATTTCTTTTAGCCCACTTATCTTTGAAGAAAATGAAATAATCATCACATTCTATAACAATCCAATTATGCAATATACAATAAATAAGCATAATGTCAATTTTGATTTCTAATGAAAAGTAATGATCACACAATATTATTGCAAAATGATTCTTCAAAAAATCAAATACACACTTAACATTAGTGCGTATTCATTTAGATATCTTGTGGCATGATTTGGAGATATAAGCTTCTTTTTGGTAGAGTAACAATCCTCAATTAGATCATTTTCCTTTATTGTGAAGTATCATAACTAATTATGGAACATAATGTAGGAGTAACCTTCTAGAACATGTAAACTACGAGGTCTTTATGACTCACTTCTAAGAATGATTGTGCCATTGTATTTAATCTCCAACTAACTAAAACATACATGAATCTCAAGTCAACATCTACTGCCATAAGCACATTTTAGGTTAAGTGGGATTTTATTTCACTAAATGCGGAGTTCTGCTCTTTAGGTGCTCTAGTTTTAATGTGTTTCATCTATAGTGCCAACACATTCCCATTTTTCTGTTAACTAAATTAATAAGAAAACTAAGGCTTCATTTGGAACAGCTTTTTTACTGCTTCATTTTGAACAACTTTTTAATATGTGTTTCATCTATTATGCTTGAGTACATGCAAGAATATAGAACCTTAATTCTCCGCTATGTACATTAAGTGTATTTACAAGTAATCTTCTTGTGCTCATTAAATTTGCATACTTTGGGAAAAAAAATCTCTCTAACAAATTACACAATGCCAATACAATCAGAATAGAATCTAAGATATAACAAAGAGAGACATGTTTCACATTGTATATTCGATTCATGATTACATTTGTATTTCTCTTCCTACCTCATGCAATAATGTGAATATAATACTCACCATGGCAGCAATAATTGCATGGACTATTAAGTGATTTATGACCTTCAACAAATTCTGTGCCATCCCAAAACTCTTCTAACTTGGATGATCAATCTTCATTATTTTGTAAAGATTATGACATCTTTGTAAAACAAACATGAAGAGATTGAAAAAAGAAAACTAGATAACAACAAAAATAGAAGAGTTAATCATGCTCGAGGTAAAAGAAAAAACTATACATAAAACACTATCTATAGCCATAAAACATATCATTGTAACCTCTACATTAAAAAAAAAAAAAGAACGATAAGGATGTACAACAAATCACAACTATATTTCAAAATTTTATTATTGACAACATCTTATCATATCATGAAATTTTATCAAATTTTATTCCTATGTTACTGTAATGGCTAAACACTCTCGTTGCCAGGACCCAAGTCCTGGATAAGAAAAGTGGAGGGTTGCATTAGGTAGATGACAACCAGCATAAAACTTTAAAAAAAAAAACAACAACATAAAACTTATCGAATGATCATGACATGAATACTTTGAAAATTTGTGTTAATGCTAGAGTGTCCCCTGGAAGCGACACGCTGTATGACCTGAATACATCAACAAGTGTGCAAGGGCAGTTGCATTGGCGCCCGAGTGCAGTGTTAAATAGGCAAGGGTGACGCCGGAGCTGAGACGTCAATTGTATTAAACTTCGGGCTATATTAAGTCCATTTAGTAGTTATAGGGGAATAGAGGTGAAATGCTTTCTTTTGTTTGTGTAGCCTAGTATGATGCTTCCCTTTTGGCTATAAATAGGCAGCCATTGTCTTGTAATCGGGATAGATTTTGATATGAATAAAATTTGAGTTTATTCTAATGTGTTTTCCTGTATCCTAAGAGTGATTCTTAGGTGGTGGATCTTTCCTCCAAGAAGTTCTTGGAGTGGTGTCCGGCGATCGTCACCGGATCATCGACGTGGATTCGTCGAGCCTCCTACCTGGCCGGTGTCATTTGGTATCAGAGCCAACCAGTTCTTCTTGCTCTGTATCCTGACAAGTCCTCAGGTGGTGAAGAGAAGAACCCGGCGGAAGAAATCAAGTCGGAGGTCGTTCAAGAAAACGACGGAGCATTTGGTGCCGGAGAGAAATTTGGTCAAGAAAGAGAGGAGGCTTCCGGTGACATCCGTGACCGAAAGGCAGAATCGTGTCGCCGGCTAAGAGCGAGCGAAGGCGGATCAAGGCCGGGTCTGGCGACTTCTTGATCGGGAGGAATAACGGAGCCGGCCGGAGCTTGTGATTTCAAGACAACAACCAGAAGAGCTGTTAATCAGCGGCTTCACTTGGAAGTGTTCGCTAAAGCTCCCAAAAACTTGGTCCTTGGTTCAACGGTGGCCTCCCTTTACCCGCCGTCTACCACGCGTGGGGGAATCGAGGATGAATTCCCATAGTCGGGTGGGGGAGTTCTCGGAGAATCATTGGCTTCTAGTTCTTAGAAGCCTTCTTGGTAGCAGCATTCTACACCCTCTTGGCTAAGTAAAACGATCTCAAGAGGATAGGAAAAGTGACACTTCAAGGAATGTGCCCACTTCAAGACAGTAGATCAGCAAAAAGAAAATATATATCCACGGTCCAGCCACCACGTTACATCCAGACGTTCTGTTCGGTGCCCACTTCTGATGCCATTCCACGCGCCAAAAACAACATAATTCTTGATTCTTTGTCCAGAAATTAGCACCAAAATAGAGCATGATGTTTTCTCGGTGGACGATGCAGGGATCACATCAAGATGAAGAAATCGAAGATCTTCAACAAGAAATTATTCGACTCAAACGACGGCTGTCAAGGCTTGAACGAAGGGAAAACTTGAGCTCCCTTGGCCTCGATTTTAATGGTGTCCGGGGCAAGTATGCTGCCACGACGAATTCAAAATCCTTCGTTCCTACTAAATCATTACGAACGGATGATGACGACGAGGTCATTTCATATGATCAGTTCTCTTCCACTCCACCCTCGACCGAGTTTAGATTTCAAGAATTTGAAGATACGTTGCCGAGATCATCGCCTTTGCCTATCTTTGATGAACCCGTGTACGACGTGTACAATGACGACCTTTTCGGTGGAGTTCTTGATCTTGATCAAACCATATATGATGACGATACTCAGGCGCAACTTCAAGAATATCGTGATTCCGTTTCATTTCCTGAAGCATTTACAGCCCCTGTTAGCAGCTGTTATGACCATTCACATTTCCATCTCAATTGCAAAGAGATATATGATGAGTTTCTAGGAATCAATTTTCTTCAACTCTAACTTCAAGTAATTTTCATGCATCTGATCTTAGATAACGAAATTACTTGTTTAAGAAAGTGCACACATTTCCAAGCAGTGGATCTTCCCGAGTGCTATTAGACTTGCGATATCTACGTGCAATCAAAGAAATACTTTCTGAACTAATCAGTTTGAAGTCTCTCCTAGGTGAGGTGAATAACACTGGGTGGAAATATCCTGACCGGTTTAGCCAACCAAATCCACCTCCTTATGTTGGCCAACCGGACATCTTCTTATGAGCCTGAAGGTCCTCCTACCCCGGTAGTATGACGCCGGAGCTGAGACGTCAATTGTATTAAACTTCAGGCTATATTAAGTCCATTTAGTAGTTATAGGGTAATAGAGGTGAAATGCTTTATTTTGTTTGTGTAGCTTAGTATGATGCTTCCCTTTTGGCTATAAATAGGTAGTCATTGTCTTGTAATGGGGATATATTTTGATATGAATAAAATTTGAGTTTAGTCTCATGTGTTTTCCTGTATCCTAAGAGTGATTCTTAGGTGGTGGATCTTTCCTCCAAGAAGTGCTTGGAGCGGTGTCCGACGACCGTCACCGGATCATCGACGTGGATTCGTCGAGCCCCCTACCTGGCCGGTGTCAAAGGGTTTCCACATAAGGGACATATATGGGCAAAGAAGCTAGTCCAAGATATTAAAATTAGGATAAGAACTTGGAATATATATTCCCTTACATGAAAATTAATGAAATTAATAGTATTATTATTCATAGGAAGATAAATATTACATATATTCAGGAAACTAAATGAGTCGAAGAGAAGGCTAAGGAAATTAATATATTAAGATTTAAATTATGGTATTTAGGTAGGAGTCATACTAAAAATGGTGTAGGTGTGACTATATATAAAAGTTTGAAGGATAATATTATAAAAATAAATAAAATTGGAGATAGAATTATAGCTTTAAAGATTATTGTTGATGCTAAGATTGTTAATATTATAAGTGCTTATGCTCCTCAAGTAGGTTTGGATATGAGTTCAAAATTAAAATTTTGGAATAACTTAGAAAAATTAATACAAAAGATAAATCTTGAAGAAAGTGTTTTTATTGGAGGAGATTTAAATGGATATATTGGTAGAGAGGTAGATGCTTTTAAAAGTATTCAGTGGTTATGTGTTTGAAGTGATTAATGAAGGTGGTAAGACTATATTAGATTTTGGAGTGATTAATTATAGATAATTCTTTCAGGATTTAAGTTCCTTAATGATTTTTTTAATTAGGTAATTTTAGACAAATGCAATTCATCTGTCAGGACACTTAATTTGACTATAAACACGCAAGATTTAAAGGTCATTTGGTCCTTCAATTAATGTCCCATAATTTTTAATTATGATTTTAAGTATTTGATTTGATTCACTTGGATTCAGAACGGATCGCTTTAGATGTCAATAGTTCATCTTATCGAGACTTCAGTTTAGCGCATAAGTTTGTTATAATCAGAATTTGAATGATCTTGAATTCATCAATCATCAAAGTTTTAATTCAAATATGTAAGATTCATGCCCGATCAAGTTGATTTTTTATAACAAATTCAGTTTGACTATAAAATTGGAGTTCCAATCTAGCAATAGAGGAGTGACAGTTAAGATCTTAGTAAACAATCAACACTAAACCAAAAAATTAGCTATATCATAACAACCATAATCTTCATAACCTAACCATTATACAATCAAACGTAACAATGCTAAAAAAAAATTTACATTAAGACTTGCACATTAATAAGTTATCATTTTTAACTCATGGCAAAAAGAACAAACAAGAAAAGCAGCTCTTATAATCATTCAAATCAAACAATGAAATTTAAAATAACTAACTATATAAACTGAGATTGAGCAGCTACACTGATTATCTGAATAATTTTAAAAATTCCATTTTAGTTTTATTTTCCTTACCCAATGATTCTAAGGCTTCGTTTGGGACGGCTTTTTTATTGCTTTCTAAAACGGAGTTTTACTACAAAATTTTTTTAGAAAGCAATAAAAAAGCCGTCCCAAACGAAGCCTAAGACTGATATACGCATAATTTTGTAACACTTTGAGCTTATATCAATTATTATGACAACAAATAAAAATAAAGTAAAAGATAATAATTTATATTTGACACATGATGCATATAGATGCTTGTAACATCTAAAGTCAATATAGGATCACAACTTTATTAAAACATAATATGCATCATCATCCATACATATAAATTGATTGGGTTCTCTTCTTCCTCACCACTTCGATTTAGCAACTAGGCAAAGAGCCTCTTTTTTATGTGTTGTGAGTCCAATGTTGTCGTCCATGTTGATATCTTCAACTTTCATTCCATACGGCATTGACCAATCAAAACAGTGGAGGAGATTAGCCAATGCAAGTTCAACAATCACCATTGCAAAGTTAATCCCAGGGCACTTTCTCCTTCCAGATCCAAAGGGCAAAAACTTGAAATCTTGTCCCTTGAAATTCACTTTGCTATCTTCAAACCTTTCAGGCCAAAACTCGAGTGGCTTCTCCCATACATTTGGATCAATGGAAATAGCCATGATATTGAAGATAACACGTGTTCTGGCATATAATTGAAACCTCTACATTGAAAAAAAAAAAAAGAATGATAAGGATGAACAACAAATCACAACTATATTTCAAAATTTTATCATTGACAACATCTTATCATATCATGAAATTTTATCAAATTTTATTCCTATGTTATTGTATTGGCTAAACACTCCCGTTGTCAGGTCCCAAGTCCTGGATGAGAAAAGTAGAGGGTTGCATTAGGTAGATGACAACCAGCATAAAACTTATAAAAAAAAAACAACATAAAACTTGTCGAATAATCATGACATGAATACTTTAAAAAATTGTGTTAATGCTAGAGTGTCCCCTGGAAGCGACACGCTGTATGACTTGAATACATCAACAAGTGTGCAAGGGCCGCTGCATTGGCGCCCGAGTGCAGTGTTAAATAGGCAAGGGTTTCCACATAAGGGATATATGTGGGTAAAGAAGCTAGTCCGCGATATTAAAATTAGGATAAGAACTTGAAATATAAATTCCCTTACAGGGAAATTAATGAAATTAATAGATATTATGATTCATAGGAAGATAAATATTACATACATTCAGGAAACAAAATGAGTTACAGTGAAGGCTAAAGAGATTAATAGTTTAAGATTTAAATTATGATATTTGGGTAGGAGACATACAAGAAATGGTGTATGTGTGACTATAGATAAAAGTTTGAATGATAATATTATAAAAATTAATAAAATTAGAGATAGAATTATAGCTTTAAAGATTATTGTTGATGCTAAGATTGTTAATATTATAAGTGCTTATGCTCCTCAAGTAGGTTTGAATATGAGTTCAAAATTAAAATTTTGGAATAACTTAGAAGAATTAATACAAAAGATACCTCTTGAAGAAAGTGTTTTTATTGGAAGAGATTTAAATGGATATGTTGGTAGAGAGGTAGATGCTTTTAAAAGTAATAAGTGGTTATGGGTTTGGAGTGATTAATGAAGGTGGTAAGACTATATTAGATTTTTGAGTGATTAATCATAGATAATTCTTTCAGGATTTAAGTTCCTTAATGATTTTTTGATTAGGTAATTTTAGACAAATGCAATTCATCTGTCGAGACACTTAATTTGACTATAAACACGCAAGATTTAAATGTCATTTCGTCCTTCAATTAATGTCCCAAAAAATTTAATTATAATTTTAAGTATTTGATTTGATTCACTTGGATTCAGAACAGATCGCTTTAGATGTCAATAGTTCATCTTATCGAGACTTCAGTTTAACGCATAAGTACGTTTGTTATAATCAGAATTTGAATGATCTTGAATTCAATCATCAAAGTTTTAATTCAAATATGTATAGAGATTCATGCCCGATCAAGTCGATTTTTTATAACAAATTCAGTTTGGCTATAAGATTGGAGTTCCAATCTAGCAATAGAGGAGTGACAGTTAAGATCTTAGTAAACAATCGACACTAAACCAAAAAATTAGCTATATCATAATAACCATAATCTTCATAGCCTAACCATTATACAATCAAACGTACCAATGCTAAAAAACAAAATTACATTAAGACTTACACATTAATGCGTTATCATTTTTAACTCATGGCAAAAAGAACAAACAAGATAAGAAGCTATTATAATCATTCAAATCAAACAATGAAATTTAAAAATTCCATTTTAGTTTTATTTTCCTGACCCAATGATTCTAAGACTGATATACGCATAATTTTGTAAAACTTTGAGCTTATATCAATTATTATGACAGCAAATAAAAAATAAAGTAAAAGATAATAATTTAGCATTATATTTGACACATGATGCATATAGATGCTTGTAACATCTAAAATCATTATAGGATCACAACTTTATTAAAACATAATATGCATCATCATCCATACATATAAATTGATTGGGTTCTCTTCTACCTCACCGTTTCGATTTAGCAACTAGGCAAAGAGCCTCCTTTTTATGTGTTGTGAGTCCAATGTTGTCCTCCATGTTGATATCTTCAGCTTTCATTCCATCCGGCATTGACCAATCAAAACAGTGGAGGAGATTAGCCAATGCAAGTTCAACAATCACCATTGCAAAGTTAATCCCAGGGCACTTTCTCCTTCCAGATCCAAAGGGCAAAAACTTGAAATCTTGTCCCTTGAAATTCACTTTGCTATCTTCAAACCTTTCAGGCCAAAACTCGAGTGGCTTCTCCCATACATTTGGATCAATGGAAATAGCCATGATATTGAAGATAACACGTGTTCTGGCAGGTATATCATATCCTTGGATTTGGCATGACTGAATGGTTTCATGTGGAACGAGGAGAGGAACAGGAGGTTTTAGTCTCAATGATTCTTTTATGACTTGTTTGAGATATTGAAGCTTTTCAAGCTCACATTCTTGAATGAGTCTGTGTGTATTACCATTAGTGGCTTGCTTCAGTTCTTCCTGCAACTTTTTCATTACTCTAGGATTCTTTATTAATTGAGTCATCGTCCATGTTATTGTTGCTGCTGATGTGTCTGTTCCAGCTACAAATGCTTCCTGATCATATATGTATAATAGGACAAATATTCAATATAACATTCTTACTTTTTAGACTATTATCTAAATATTAAATTCACAATTAAAGTTCAACAATAATAACAAATAAAATCCAATAATATTAAAAAACAGTCCTTCAAAATTTTCTTCAAAGAATTCCATTATCACCACCTTTTTCTATCATAATTTCACAATTTGTCTAACTTCTCTATTGGAGCTACACAACAAATTTAAAACAGTGTTAGACAAAAATAAAATAAAATCAAACTACAAATTGAACAATTAGGTTAGAAATGAATATTAAAAAGAAAGAATATGAAGTACCACTCTCACATCATTGATGGATCGTTTGGACTCATTATTAGTTTATGTGATCATAATGTACTTCAACATTCTTGAAACAAAAAAAAAAAAAAAAAAACTATTAGGATGTGGGATATATGACTTATAATCAACTGAATGAATATTTTTATTTGTAGTCCTGATTTATATTTTTTAGTAATTTATCATTGAATAAATTATTTTCCTATCATATTAATTAATTCCACTACACATCTAACCTCCTCCAAACATTAGAAGCTTAAAAAAAAAACTGATTAGTTCATCTATTATATTCAGGGGTGTAATTGAGCCAAGTCAACTCGTGAGCCAACTCAAGCTTAGCTAGTTTATGGGCTCACGAGTCGAGCTTATTAAGCTCACAAGTCGAGCTCGAGCTCAAACTAAAGCTTGAATCCCGCCAAGGCTCAACGGCTTGAGCTCATTTACAGTGGGATGAGCTCGTGTTCGAGCCGACTATATATCTGACGAGTCAAGCTCAATAAGGCTCGTTTACACCCTTAATTCTATTACATATTATTTTGATTATTTTACTAACTAATAGCTATATATACCCTTCCTTAATCATAAGTATTTTTTGACACATTAATCATAATTACTTTCTTCCCTTAACGTAATTTCAATTTTTTTTTTATATATATTAAGGTAAATGAAAATATAAAATAAAAGAGAACACCAACTTACCCATAGGATGGCCTTCACATGATCTATGCTACTTAGAAAACCTCCATGCAGGGCTGCAACCTCATGCAACTTCAACAAAGTATTCATCATATCCTCCTTCTCAATACAACAATTAACATTATAACTTCTCTCTTCTTCTTTCTCTTTTTTTATATGCTCCGATATAACTCTATCAAGAAACTTGTCCACCTGCTCAAAGTTCTTCTCTATCCTTCCTTGAAAGCCTATTAATCTATCAACCCATTTCAAAGCCGGAAAGAAATCCTCCACAAAAAATCCGCCAAGAAATCTCTGCGACTCCTTAAGCAACTCATAAAGCCACACTCCTTTTCCTCCATATCCTCCATCTGCAAATTTATCTCCAAGCGTCACTCGACATATAATATTGTTTGCAAGTGAAAGCGTGAGCTCACTTAAGTTAGCCGTTGCGAGATGTTTAATAGCCGTTACAAACTTCTCGACTTCTTCTTTTCTAATTGCTTCGAAAGATCGAACGCGACGAGTGCTAAAAAGCTCGAGCATGGCGATCTTGCGAGCTTGACGCCAGTGCTCACCATATGGAGAGAAAGTGATGCTGGAACAGTTGTAGAAGAGCTTTTGAGGCCCGGTAAGGAGAGGGCGGCCGGAGAATGCGATATCATGTTTGGTGAAGATCTCCTCAGCTATTTCATGGGAGGAGATGATGATGGTGGGGATGGAGCCGAGGTGGAGGAGTATGAGAGGGCCGTGCTTGTTTGAGAGATTGAGGAGGGAGTGGTGAGGTTTGTTGGGATTGAGAAGGTGAAGATTGCCGAGGATGGGGAGGCGCCATGGACATGGAAGGAGCTTCTTTCCTTTTGATTTATTAGCTTTTAGCAGGATTTTGAAGAAAAGGGGGGAGAAGAGGAAGAGGAAGAGGCAGAGGAAAGCTTGCTGTTCCATATTCTTCTTCACATTAGGATGCATCATAAGTTCATGAGATTTGGCTATATATAAATAAAACTAACTTCTGCAAAAAATTATTACGTGCAGCGTTCGGATTCATTCGGAGATCAATAAAAATGCGTCAAAGTCGCTCCAAAATAGTACCGCACTCTGTACCGCGCTGTCGATACCGCTCGATACCGAACGCGTAACTGGACCGGAGAATTGTCTGGTGTCCGGACAGAATAATAGCTCCAATTTCTGGCATTTCATATTGTTTCCACCATTGTATCCAATAAAATAGAGTCAAATTCTATCTGTTTAGCTCAGGTTGCCGGCCTAAGATTAAGCATTAGCCTGCCTTTATGAAACAAAAATAACTACCAACAAAAAAAAAATAAAAGCTTCGGATGTATGGAAATGCTTAAATGGCATCTTGAAAACCAACCATGAGACTTTGTTCAGCCGGTATCTTCGTCGTCTTCCTCTGAAAACTTCTCTTAATCACTGAATTAAAAAATAAAAACATAAATAAATAAATGCTTTGGAAGATAAATATTAATGCAAATAACATCAGAATTATCTTGTTAATAAAATAAACACTCAAAAATACTTTTTGAAATACTAAGTCACAATCGAACTATTATGAATTTGATAAAATTGACAAGAGGAAAGTGGCAACAACATTTCTTTGGAGTTTTCGACGCGTTGCAACAACTTGAGATGATTCCCCTTATTTAGCACAAGCCAATAGTAATATAATCATCTCTTAATCTAAATTGTTGCTACTAAGATAAAAGTCATAAAACTTAATAGACTAAGGCCTCCTTTGGAAAGCGATGTTGAGAAAAATAAATTTAATAAAATGGAGTTTTATTAATGATATGTTATTTGAGTAATATTTTTTTAAGTGCTTAATAATATTTAAAAGTAAATAATCTAAATTATTTATTTAGGAGTTCAACTTTAGTGGTTTTATCATAAAAGATTATATTACCCATCTATAAAATTTAAGTATATGCAATTAATTTTTTTTATTTTACAAAGTAAAATTTACATAAATGTATATATATAACATTCTAAAAAAAGTTCAGTTATTACAACTTATAATATCAAAAGTTTACATTATTTATGTATAATTTCTTAACATATGGCATAATATTTATGACAACTATGATAAAATTTAAATTATATTAATTTGGTATTATAGTTACATTATTTCATTTAACATTGTCATTATAAGCTCACAAGTCCTATATGAGAAAAATGAAGGGTTGCGTTAGGTAATTAACATCCAACATAAAACTTATCGAATAATCATGTCATGAATTATTTAATCTATTGTGTTAATGCTAGGATGTTTCTTGGAAGGATCAATGTATGTCCAGAATACATTGAGAAGTGTGTAAAGGTCATTGCATCGACATCTGAATGCAGTGTTAAATGAGCAAGGGTCCTCACCTCATATCCGAATGTCGGAAAAGAAGCCAATCCATGAAACTAAAATTAGTTTAGGATCTTGGAATGTAGATTCCCTTACATGCAAATAATGAAATTATTTGATATTACGATTCATAGGAAGATTAATATTCTATGTATTCACGAAACTAAATGGATGAGAGAGTAGGCAAAGGTGATTGATAGTTTAGGATTTAAATTTTGATATTTTGATAGGAGTCGTACTAAAAATAGTGTATGTGTTATTATAGGTAAAAGTTTGATAGATAATATTGTAAAAATTGATAAAATTGAATATTAAATTTAGCTTTGAAGATTATTGTTGATGATAAAATTATTAATATTATAAAGTACTTGTACTACTCAAGTAGGTTTGGATATGTGTTTAAAATTAAAATTTTAAAATAGCTTAAAAGAATTAATACAAAAGATATTTATTGACAAAAGAGTTTTTATTGTGGGATATCCGAATGGACATGTTGGTAGAGAGGTAGAAAATTTTAAAAGTATTCATGGTGACTATGAGTTTGAAGCAACTAATAAAGGTGATAAGACTATATTAGATTTTGCTCTTACTTATGATTTTATAATTGCTAATACCTTATTTAAGAAAAGAGAAGAGCATCTCATTACTTATAAGAATATATATATTTAAACTCAAACTGATTATTTTCTTATAAGAAAAAAATATATCATTTACACTGCGAAGATTGTAAAATTATTTCGAGTGAAAGTCTATGTATCCAACATAACTGATTAGTTTTTTAAACTTTAAGATGAAGGGGCAGAATATAAAAAATATAGAAACGTTGTTCTAGGATTAGATTGTTGCATTTTAAGAACTATAACATGCATGATTTTGAAAATCAAACCGAACTAGCATGTTCGACCGAATTAATTGTAAACCGAGTATGTGGCCGCTTTAGTCATCACGAAAAATTGGCCCAAGAATTTGAATTGCTAATTCAACCGGTGAACTATTGAATCGGTCCCGATTTTTAAAAACCGGCCGGTTCAATACATAATTTATTTAAATACTTTAATTTATTTTATTAAATATTAAATTAATTTAAATAGAATATTTTAGTTAATAAACTCTAAAAATTATATAATAAACATTAATTAATTATTCTCATATATTTTCATCTCCCAATATAAACTCTTTACTCATGAAAAGAAAGAAAGCTATATAAACAACATAAGAAAAACAAGTAATGTCGGACTAAAACAACTAGTTGTTCAAGTGTGTTGCAGATAGATTACTTTCAAGAGGTTTTTTAAAAAAAATATACAATATTCAAATAAATTTGATACATATTAAAAAAAAAAGATTCATATGAGCTGACTCATTAAAAATTATTTCATACACAAATTTTAATGACTTTAGCTTTCACCTTTTACACAAAAGACAGTACTAAGACAACAAGCTCTTTCAAGTTTTAGTTGCATAAAGCTGAAGAGCACTTGTAAAGCATGCAATTCAGCCAAATGCATGCAGTTAAGGAAATTTATACAAACGAAATAAAAAGGACAGCCAGCTATATTGCAGTTTAGTTTCAAAATTATTCATAGATGATATTTTTAGGAGTACTTAGGCTACGAGTTTCAAAATTTAAATTTTTGTACTAGAAAGCTGCTTTAAAAAGCAACAAAAAAGTCGTCTCAAATGAATCCTTAGTGCTGATACGCTAAGCCATATGCATGGCACCATCATAAAATTTTGAAAATGCCTTATTTGAACTTATTGATGGTGCAAATGCATTCAAATACATTGTTAGCTTTTCACAGCCCAAACCAAGTTTAGAAGACAAAGCCAATGGTCATTGCTAAGTGCTAAACATGTATAGAGCCAGTTCCCACTGACAAAGGCAGCTAAAAAGAGCACCTTCAGATCTAGCTCACTGACAAAGGCTGCCATACAAACTGAATTAGAATGACAAAATCCGAAGATTATGCAATCAATCTTAGAAGTTCTAAATCTCTAACAATGACGAAACAAAATCATTCCTAAAGAACAAGGTCATCGTTCATAGTTAAACCTCCCAACGTTTAATCAAAAACTTTCAGGAAATTTATACGAATAACTAAATTATGATATAAAACTTGCTAAACTATAGAATTCCACAGTAATCTAAAACAAATACAAAAAAATTCATAACAATTAAAATTCAAACTACAAAAAAAAGAAAATCAGAACGTAATAAGAATGACGATCTCAATCAATCAAACACACATTTAAATTAAAAACAATTCATGTGAAATAGAGATACGAAAGAGTTACTTAAAGTGTTGAAATAAGTAATCAGATTTTAGATATAATTGAACTTAAGAATTGCAGAGTTGAAACCAAACAATTGGAAGAAGTAAACCAAACTCATCAAAGTAACTAAAACACTACATGACATATACAGTTCTTAATACGATCATCTCTTAGAAGTATGATTGAGTCAAGCTGATACATCTTGAAACACAAAACTCAGCAAACAACAGTAAATTTCAGCAAAATAACAAAATTTTATAGGTAGGATATTAAATAACATGAAGCAAGATACAATTGATAATCTTTCAAGAGGAGGATCTTCTCTCCCAAACCGTAGATGCTGCTAGGATCCCTCACAAAAGAAAACTACAATGCTCAAGACAAAATTTTGCGTAAGAATAAAACAAAACTCTACTATGGACTTAAATAGGCTTTCTCCCTCCCTCCTAAATCAGCCCCCATCCTAATACTATGGACTTCAATCAAGTTTGATATGATTTGATTATCTTAAGAAATGTGTGATGATGACTTTCCAATTTTAGGAATTTGCACAATAGAGCAAATGGTCATTTGTCAATCTCTCCACAAGCTTTGCAACATACACAAAATGAGTTTGGTTGGTCTTGCTTGTTCCAAGATTTAAAAAATCTATCACATTCGTCAGTAAACAATTTTCAGGCTGTTTCAAATGAATCAAGTTCTATTTTAAATAATTTGTAGTAACTATATTTTTACGGCTGTGTATCTTCTGATATGCTGCGTATCTTTTACAATACTTTTTATTTTACATAGTATAGAAGTTATATTTTATAGAGAAAATAAATGAAAGACTAATAAAAATTATGCAAAAAAAAAAATTAAATTGTACATTATACAATTATAGACTTTGTAAAAAATATGAACAGAAAAAGTTCATTTTAATGATGAAGAAAACAATGCATATGCGAATTCCACCCTATATTTTTTGGAATTTCTTCTTGCCAATTTTTACTTTCAGCCTACTTGGTATCGCCTTTAAAAATAATCTTTTCTATGTATTAGCAAACAAACAGTCTGCAATATATATTCTAGTCTGAGTTGGCACACCCTTGATAGGCTGGATCTTCCATTGTGTGATATCATTATCAAAAGCTCCTTTCGTGTCCTTATAGAAGGCTCTAATCTGAACGATACATGGAACATATATTAGTTCACTAGTAAATTTCAGAAAATTGAACAAAATTTAACACATGATCTCACACTTACGATCTTTGGAAGAATACTCTTATGCATGGGGTTGGGCAAAGAATCGTAAAACTACCACTTTTTTTCCTTCAGCATCCTCCCAACTAGAAGGGTCTAGTGCACACCGTTAATAACCAGTTGAAGTAGAATGTTGCATGACTTAACAGCTTCATTATTTATATGTTCGATAAACAATTTCGTCAGTGGGTTTCTCGCCTTGTAACTATCAAGAAGTAAATATAAGAAATAATAAATGAAACTTCTAAAAATATTATATAGAAATTAAACATGTATACTAACCCAATACAGTAGCGAGACGTATAGAAAATTATAATACTTATTAGGGCAAAATTTACTCTTCTCATCTAATAAAATGGTGAAGGCATCTCCATGATTATTATCAAGGTAAGTATCGGATAATAATTCATCAATGCCACTTCTATAAATTATAATAATGTTCCCAGAAGAAAATACTGTATGATTCATGCATAAAATACACAGTAAATAAGCATAGAACAAGTAGTAATTACGTATAAACTATGCAGTATATAAGCATAAAATACACATTACACAGTAATTACGCATAAAATATGCATATGTTACGCATTACACAGCTATTTATGCAGTTAAAACCCAGTATATAAGTCATTAAGCATCTCAATATATACCAAAAAAAAAAAAACTAACAAAATGAAATTAATAAGTAATAACATAGTCTTATAGAATTTACTTGGCAGTAAACTTCATAAAGCCTTCATCTAGAAATTTTTTGTTCTAACACAATATGTCGCTGCCTATGTATTCCATTATTGTATTTACAGGTTGAGCAATTATTACAACGCCCTCAACGTCGATTGGATCATTTTGGGTTGGGGGAGGGATATCTAATTTCTGCTTCTTCACATTCACCTTTCTCTTAAATTTTATAATATACTCTTCTGACTCATTAGAAGCTTGGGTAGGGATATCTATTTGTCTTGGGCAGGGATATCTAGTTTTTCTAGGGCAGGGATATTTGGTTTGTCTTGTGCAGGGATATCTGGTTTTTCTGGGGCAGGGATATATATCTGGTTTTTCTGGGGTAAGGAAAATTTGGTTCGTCTTGGGCTTCCTGCTTTAGTTGGACTATGAAAAGTATCCTTTTATTTTGGATTGGTTACTGGCAGGATGAGGAGGAGGGAGCGAGTTGTTGCTCAGGATAAAATGGTTGCTGACAGTTAACAATGGTTGAGCTTGCCATCAATTACTTGCACTCTTTTAACTAGTTGCTTAATCTTCCTGCTCAGCCTATCTTCAAATTCATGGAAGAGTTTTGTGCAGGTATCCTGGGCTGATTTCATTATTTTCTCCAGGAGAATTGCCTGTTCTTCAGCTGAAAATGAAAAGTATGGCTGCTGAGGAGATTTGGGGGGCTTGCTGGGGAGGAGGGGGTTTGACAAGAAAATTACTGTCTTGTAGAGTCTGGTAGGAATACGAAAACCGTGTCTTGTAGAGTCTGGTAGGAATACGAAAACCGTATTTGACCCTTTTTATTGACAAAAACCTTTCTTTGCTTTCATCAGATTCACAACATAACAAAGCCATTTCACCAATAATCCATACAGCTACAAATCCCATCCTTGAAATGATGAAATCTATTCAGATCCCTAACCACAAACTCCTTCTCCTCTATCTTGCTCACCATCTTAAACACCAGATGGCACTCCCCACACATCCTCAAATTCTTCATGATTCTAATCTTACGTCCATTAGGAAAACTCAAGATCCCAAATGCCATAGCCAGCATCTCACTATGAACCCCAGCCATCAAGCTTTCCACTCCCAAACCATCATTATCAAACTCTACATAACTACTAAAACTTCTCTTATAACCCATCTCTGCAGCCATTCTCTCTTCCAACTTTCTCAACAATCCCATCACCTCTTCCTTCCTCGGGCAAGCCACAATATTCCCAGCATAGAAGACAAAAACCAAGTTCTTTACCTCAATCCAACTACACCCAGGATCCTTCCTGACCCCTCGTCGCTGCATCTCTTTTCGAACCCTCCAAGCGCCATCTAACTTCCCTGCTGAAATGTAGGCATTCGACATAGCAACATAGATGCCAGCAACATCATGCTGTCCAGGCTCAAGCTTAGACATTTGTGCGCTCGCCTTCTCCACCACATCGAGCCGCCCTTTCATCCGGGCAGCTGAGACCAGCACACTCCATAGCATCAACCCATCGTGTCCGGAAGCATCGACCTGGCAAGCTAGCATGAGGGCCTCATCTATCCGCCCAGCACGGGCCAACATGTCAACCGCACAAGTGTAATGTTTTGCATTCGGAGGGATGCCATAGTTGTGGTGCATTGAATTGAAGCAGCTGAGGCCGATATCACTGAGACCGGAGTGGCTGCAGGCATGGAGTACACCAAGTAGAGTGATGCTATTTGGCTGAATTCTTAAATCAAGCATATCATCAAACAGTGAGAGAGCAAGGCCACTAAGGCCATGCCTTGCCGCCGAAGCGATCATGGATGTGAAAGGTATGAGGGTAGGAACTGCTATATGGTTAAAGACTACGCGGGAGTACTCAACACAGCCGCATTTGGCGTACATGTCAATCAGCCCTCCAGCGATGACATCATTGCCCTCATGGCCTAAACGAATCACAGCTGCGTGGACTGATCGCCCTGGTCCAAATCTTCCTAAGCCCGCGCAGGAATTAATAACGCTTGAAAGCATGAAATGGTTGGGGCGCATCTTCGATGAAAACTTTCTAAACAGATATAACGCTTCGTTACCACAGGCATTCTGCGCGTATACGGATATAATTGTGCCCCAGCTGTAAATATTTCTTTGAGACATTCCATCGAACACTTGTCGTGCAGCAGATACGTCGTTGGTTTTCCCATACATGTTAATCAATGAGGTGGACGCCACGACGTCTGATTGCAGGCCTCGAAGCTCTATTCGGGCATGAAGAATCCTGCCAACCCGAACATTGGCAAGCTGGGAACAGGCATTAATGGCTGTGGAAATGGTGAAGGAGTTCGGTTCGATCCCATCCATGGGCATTGCCTGCAGGATGAAGATGGCCTGGTTTGCTTGCCCAGCGTCAACATAACCAGCCATAAGCGAAGTCCAGGAGACAACGTTCGGTTCAGCCATTTCATCGAACATCTGCTGCGCAGAGGATACTGAGCCACACCTCAAGTAACCGTTGATGAAGTGGTTGGCCGTCGTAGTGCCGGCGATAATGCCGGCCTTGAGGAACTTGGAATGTGCCGAGGTGACGGAAGCAAGAGAGGATGAATTCTTAAGAGAACGAATTAGATATGGGAAATAGGCTTGAAAAGCGACGGCCGAAGCCGTCGTCATCTTCTCTTCAGAATCGGGAAGAGGCCTCCATGCGGCCGAACAATCAAGAACACTTAAAGAATAAAGACATGGAACTCAAAATCCAAGCAGAGTGAAGGTCAACAAATCCTCAAAATTTTAATGAAGTGATTTTTTTTTTTTTACTTTGTATGAACTAATATATAATTTTAACAAGATGAAAGCTCAGATTTAATTGTTTTTGCCTGCCATAATGTATTTGATAGTAGAGAGAGATTAATATTTTATTATTGTACGAAGATTCATTATACATATAGATAAATGATGAGTTAAAAGACGCATTGTAGTTTTTACATGAAATACTTGAAAAAGGGAAAACCCCGATGAATTACCCAATAGAAACTATACATCTAAAGTTTATCATCGTTCACAAATAACGCCTTTCGTCACGATTGGGAAATGTGTTAATATAAAAAGTTTAGCTAAACTACATAGAACAAATTTTTTTATGGAGGTTGGAAAAGCCATGTGACATAGGACATATTCTTCTTTGAGGAGGGGACGGAGACCAAAGACCAAAAGGCCTAATATAAATTTTAATTATTACAATATGCATCAACCTCGTAGGTGATGTCATGCACCGATTCTACTAATGATGACAAGCAATAAAATAAGCAGGAGTTGTCATCATCATACAATGGGAGAATGATCGTAGTTCGGAGACATTAATTGGTTGAAGGATGATTTTCTAGAAATGATGGTCGGAGGTGGCATAGTCGGGTAATGGTGGTCAGAGAACTATAATTAAGTGACAATGGCTGGTGAAATGAAGTTGGATGATGTCGATTAGAAGACTATCATCAGGAAATAATGGTCTAAGGATCATAGTTGGATGATCATGATCGGAAGATTGTAATTAAGGGATGACTATCATAGAACCATATTGGTGAAATGATGGTTGGAGGTCCGCAGTTACACAATGATAGCCAAATGTTCGTAGTTGGCTGATTATGGTTTGAGAATAATAGTCGATGATAATGGCCAAAGGTTCGTAGTCGAATCATGGTGATTAAAGAACCATAGTCTAGGGATTGTAATTGGAGGATTGTAGTCAATGATGTTAGTCCCGGGAGCATTAGCGGTGCTTGGGTGGAGCTATGAGATTTTTGTAGACTCTAAGCTACCTTGAATGTTAAGCCAAAGTTCCAAGATCCCCTTTCATGTAGAATTGAGAACCAAAATTCATAATACTCGATTAGATGGCCCGTATTGATTTCATCAATCACTGATAGTTCTTTTTTCAATTTAAGTTCCTTAGTGATGTCAGAATTAGGTGCTGATGCAATTCATCTCGTCAAGGCGCTCAGTTAATGTAATTTGGTCCTCTAATTAATTTCCCAAAGTTTCTAATTACGACTTTTAAGTGCATAATTTGGCTCATTTTGAGTCAGATTGGATCACTTCATCGAGATGTTCACTTTGACTATAAGTTCATTGAAATTAGAGTTTGAATGGTTGTGAATTCAATTATGAAAGTTTTCATTTCAAATATGTATTGAGATTCATGCATGATCAAGTTGATCTTTGAAAACTTATCAATTCAAAATTATAAACTCTGATCAAAGCTATATAGCTGCATAATCACATGCCATTGAGTATTAGTCTCAGGAATCTAACTTTCTCATCTTACTCTTTACTCTCATAATCCTCCTTAACGTTTACATGTTGGTATACCATTCCATCTATATAGGTTCTCCTCCATGTTGATATCTTTAGCTTTCATTCCATCCTGCATTGACTAATCAAAACAGTGGAGCATGTTAGCCAATGCAACCTCAACGATCACCATTGCAAAGTAGATCCTAGGGCATTTTTTCTCCTTTTTTATCAGAAGGAAAAACACTCGAAATCCTAACCCTTGAAATCCACTTAGCTTCCTTCAAACCTTTCAGGCCAGAATTCAAGTGGCATCTCCCAAACATTTGGATATCAATGGAAATTGCCATGATATTGAAGATAACACATGTTTTTGGCAAGGATATCACATCCTTGGATTTGGCAAGGCCGAATGGTTTCACATGGAAGAAAGAGAGGAACATGATGTTTTAGTCTCATTAATTCATTTATGGTATGTTTGAGATATTAAAGTTTTTCGAGTTCACATTCTTGAATGAGGCTATATGTACTATCATTAGTGGCTTGCTTCAAATCTTCCTGCAATTTTTTTTTTACTCTTGGGTTCTTCATCAATTGGGTCACCGTCCATATTATTGTTGCTCATGATGTATTTGCTTCAGCTAAAAATGATTCATAATCATAAGTTTATAATAGGAAAAATTCTCAATATAATATTCCTACTTTTAGGCTATTATCTAATTATTAAATTCACAATTAAAGTCCAACAATAATGTCAAATCAAATCACAACAATGCTGAAAAAATAGCCCTTCATTGTAAAATCAAATAATGCCATTTCATCACTTTTGTTCTTTCATAATTCCTCAATGTGTCTCTTTTGGAGCTATACAACAAATTTCTAAACAAAATAAATCAAACCAAACTACAAAGTGAACACTTAGAAGATTAGAAAAGAAAATCAAACAGAAAGAATCAAAAGTACCACTCTCACATGATTGATGAGATCATATAGGTTGGACCCATCAATAATTTATCTGATCAAAATGTAGTTAGGCATTATTGAAGCAAAAAACTATTGGGATGTGGCTTATAATCAACTGAGTGAAAATTTTTATTTGTAGTTTTGATTCATATATTTTTTAGTAATTTATCATTGAATAAATTATTTTCCTATCATTTTAATTTCACTACACATTTATCCTCTTGCAAACATTAATAGCTTCAAAAAGAACTGCTATGTTCAAGAGAACTTCAACTTACCCATAAGATGGCCTTCACATGATCTATGCTACTTAGAAAAACTCCACTTTTAGAACTGTCTTATAGGCTCAATGATTCTAAGACTTGTACATGAATGTATTCATAATATATGGAGCTTATATCAATTATAGTTACACTAGATATTGCCCTCTAAAATCAATATAAGATCATTGCTTTATTTAAAAAAAAAAAAGCATCATCTTCCATACATATCAAATGATTGGGTTTTCTTCTTCCTCACCACTTCGATTTAGCAACTAGGCAAAGTGCCTCTTTTTTATGTGTTGTGAGTCCAATGTTCTCATCCATGTTGATATCTTCAATCTTCATTCCATCAGGCACTGACCAATCAAAACAGTGGAGGAGATTAGCCAACGCAAGTTCAACTATCACCATCGCAAAGTTAATCCCAGGGCACTTTCTCCTTCCAGATCCAAAGGGCAAAAACTCAAAATCTTGTCCCTTGAAATCCACTTTGCTTCCTTCAAACCTTTCAGGCAAGAACTCAAGTGGCTTCTCCCAAACATTTGGATCAATGGAAATAGCCAAGATATTGAAGATAACACGTGTTTTGGCAGGGATATCATACCCTTGGATTTGGCATGACTGAATGGTTTCATGTGGAAGCAGAAGAGGAACAGGAGGTTTTATTCTCATGGATTCCTTTATGACCTGTTTGAGATATGGAAGCTTTTCGAGTTCACATTCTTGAATGAGTCTCAGTGTATCACCATTAGTAGCTTGCTTCAATTCTTCCTGCAACTTTTTCATAACTCTAGGGTTCTTCATCAACTGGGTCATCGTCCATGTTATTGTTGCAGATGATGTATCTGTTGCGGCTAAAAATGATTCCTGACCATATATGCATAATAGGACAAATACTCAATATAATATTCTTACTTTTAAGCTATCATCTAATTGCTAAATTCACAAATAAAATCCATCAATAATGACAAACCAAATCACAAAAATATTAAATAGAAAGAATCAAAAGTACCACTCTCACATGATTGATGGACTCAGACAGTTTGGACCCATTAATAGTTTATGTGATCAAAAGTACTTCAGCATTATTGAAGCTAAAAACTATTGGGATATGAGATGTATGGCTTATAATCACTGATTAAAGATTTTATTTTCCTATCATATTAATTTCACTACACACTTATCCTCCTACAAACATTAATAGCTTCAAAAAGAACTGCTTAGTTCATCTATTCTATCACATATTACTTTGATTATTTTACTAACCAATAGCTATATATTCAATATTTCTTAATCATAAATATTTTTTGACACATTCATCATAAAGGAGATCACCAACTTACCCATAAGATGGCCTTCACATGATCCATGCTGCTCAGAAAACCTCCATGAACAACTGCAACCTCATGCAACCTCAACAAAATATCCACCATATCCTCCTCCTCACCACAACCATTAATATTATTACTTCTCTCATCTTCTTCTTCTTTCTCTTTCTTAATATGCTCTGATATAACTCTATCAAAAAACTTGTCCACCTTCTCGAAGTTCTTCTCTATCCTTCCTTGAAAGCCTACTAATCTATCAACCCATTTCAAAGCTGGAAAGAAATCCGCCACAAAAAATCCGCCAAGAAATCTCTGTGACTCCTTAAGCAACTGATGAAGCCATACTCCCCCTTCTCCTCCATATCCTCCCTCTGCAAATTTATCTCCAAGCGCCACTCGGCACAAAATATTGTTTGCAAGTGAAAGCGTGAGCTCGCTCAAGTTAGCGATCGAGAGATCATTGATAGCAGCTATAAACTTCTTGATTTCCTCCACTCTAATCGTTTCGAAAGATCGAACGCGGCGCGTGCTAAGAAGCTCGAGCATGACGATCTTGCGAGCTTGACGCCAGTGTTCACCATATGTAGAGAAGGTGATGCTGGAACAGTTGTAGAAGAGCTTTTGAGGCCCTGTAAGGAGAGGGCGGCCGGAGAAAGCGATATCATGTTTGGTGAAGATCTCCTCGGCTATGTCATGGGAGGAGATGACGATGGTGGGGATGGAGCCGAGGTGGAGGAGTATGAGAGGGCCGTGCTTGTTTGAGAGACTGAGGAGGGAGTGGTGAAGTTTGTTGGGATTGAGAAGGTGAAGATTGCCGAGGATGGGGAGGCGCCATGGAGATGGAAGGAGGTTCTTTCCTTTTGATTTATTAGCTTTTAGCAGGATTTTGAGCAGAAGGGAGGAGAAGAGGAAGAGGAAGAGGAAGAGGAAAGCTTGCTGTTCCATAATCATATTCAGGAATCTGGAAGCATGATATGTTCTTGAGATTTGGCTATATATAAATAATACAATTTTACATAGACTTTAATATTACATAGAATATATATATGACTTTTTTTTTTTAACGAAATATTTATCTTCTGTAGCTTTAAAAAGAGCGCTTATCGTAATAATTAATCTCTGGGAAGAATCTACAAAGATCACCTATCGGCGCCGAGCTCACACTTCCTTTACGCCACTGAAAAGGCGAGGTCATATTAGAAGATTAAAACAATACATTATGATTCCTTGAAATAATTAAATGATTAAATATTCTTGCATCATAAAACAATGCTAAAATCAATTTTTAATATAAACTGACTTTTTTGGTTGTTTATGAGGCAGATGTTGCACACTTAATCAATTTTTTTTTATCCTATTTGCTTCTTTTATAATATCTTATAAAAACATATTAAAAATAAAAGTATTTAAAAATAAAAAAATAATTAATCTGACTTAAGTATTCTTAAAAATAATTAAGTAATTAACGGTGTTATTATTAATTATAAATAATTTTAAAAAATAGCAAACAAATAAAAAATAAAAAAATAGTTGATTCTAATCTCAAGAAATTAGTTACAAATATCAACATATAATGATTTTAAAAAACTGGTAAATAACGGTGACATTTTGAATATTTCGAGTAAATTAATTTTTTTTTAAAAAAAATAATTAATCTTAATTTAAAGAATTTATGTACAAATACATGCTAGGCTTCATTTGAGATGACTTTCTTATTATTTTAAAAAATAAATTTTTAATACAAAAATTTCCTTAAAAAAAATATACATTGTGTTAGTTTTTTTACTGCTTTCTAAAACAACTTTTTAATACAATTTAAACTAAAAAATTTTGTACTAAAAAATTTTTTTAAAAAAAAAAAAAAAAACTCTCCCAAACTAAACCTCAGATGTGGTGTTATAAATTTATCTTGTAACGCCATCATTTTTATTTTTATTTATTTTTAACGCCATCATTTTTATTTTTATTTTTATTTTTGTAGGTTTAATAATACCAATTCGATAGCTTATTGCTTAATTTCTCATGGAACCGAATTCTTATCAACGCGAGGCTTCTGATTATAATACAAAGGAAAATAATAAAAAGGAAAATCCTTAAGACTTATATTCTTTTCAAAAATCGCTTATCAGTTGCATATCGGAAATTTTAACAAAAAAAAAATACAGAGGGTTTCGGCATAACATTGAGACATTGAGCTTCGGATATCCAATGAAATGGAGATGCTTTAATGGCTCTTTGAAGACCAACCACAACTTTGTTCAATCGTTATCTCCATCTTCTTCCTCTGAAGCTTCTCTTAACCACTGAATTAGAAAATAGAAAAATAAATTAATATAAATAAATAAACATATGTGTTAGAAGATAAATATTAATGCACATATCATCAAAATATTCTTATTAATAGAACAAACAAGCAAAATTTATTTTTGAATTATCAAAATTATGTCACAATCGAACTATTATGAATTTGGCAAAATTGAAAGAAGAGAGAGAGAGAGAGAGTGTGTGGGAGTGTGGGCAAATTATTACGTCCAGTGTCCAGATTCGTCCGGACACAAATTCAGACGCGCCACATCATCAAAATACAGCAGGTCCCACTGTATTTGGGTGACGTTGCGCATCTGTATTAGATATCCGAACGTCCGGTAATAATTCACCATGTGTGTGAAACAACGACATTTCTTTTGGTACAATGACACATTGCAAGTTGGGCAGACAAAATTATAAAACCTTTATGGATTCATCGTTATTCGCTTAGGAATTTTAAAACACACGAGGGAATTTAAAATATAGGCAAAATTCTAAAACTGCAGAGTGGCCTATATAGCATTTATTATTATTATTATTATTATTTTAAATATTCAAATTTAATAATTTCGAGCCGGCACTCGAGCTGAGTCTTGATCAAGCTCGAGTTTGATCTCGAGCTCCTGGCTCGATAAGCTCGGCTCACGAGCTTATAAATAAGTCGAGCTCGAGCAGACTCACGGCTCGGCTCACTTATACCCCTAATTCCCCTACCATTCACAATGAGCAAATAATAGTATAATCATCTCCTAATCTAAACTATTGCTACTAAGATAAATGTCATAAACTTTTAGACTAAGAATTCATTCCTAATGACTGCAACTTTTTAGAAAGGTGACCGTAAAGCTACTATAATAAATTTCATTATTTTATTCTTTATGCTCTTCCAAAATAATTTTCAATCAAAACACTTTTTTCATTAATTTTTCAAAAGAATGGTTTAATCTTTCCTTAATGTCTCAATCAATAACAAAGATCCTATCATCTTTATTCTAATTCATCTCTTGAAGCATCATCTGCATAATCATACCCTATAAATGGTCACTTGTTTGATTTCTCAAATCTAAAATAGTTTTTTCCAGCAGAAATTCAGAAACGGAACTGCAAAGCCAAAACAATACTTCAACATGCAGCAGAAAAATCTCACATCTAGCACAGATTAAAGTGGTGGTTTCAGCTACCTGTGGGAATATTTTTTTACTGCTCTGTAAAGCCGTGATAAAAAAAAATACAACTGTTATAGAAACATTTGTTGAAAGAAGCCAAAAAATCGTGGCCAAATAAAAATTATGATTATAGTCTTAAAGGCAAAGCAGTAAAACAGTTATCTCAAAGGAAATCTTAGGCTTCATTTGTGACAGCTTTCTACTGCTTCTTAAAATAACTTTCTCGTATAAAATTTTCTAATTCAAGAAATTTTTGTACTAAAAAGATTTTTATGGAGCAGTACGAAAGCTATCCCAAACAAAACCTTAATTTGCGCTTTTTTGCTGCTTCAACAAGCCGAACAACGACAATTGTCATATTCATGCCTTAAACACAACATAAGGAGTGCATATAAGTAAAAACAAATAACCTTAACAGAAAAATATAGTTAAATTTAGTAAACTGGCATAAAGCTCTGCGGCAACAAAAAATATGAAGGAAAATGAAAAACTTGACATGAAGCGCTTTCAATACGTACCTTAATGAACTGTTCTGATTGCTTAGTAAAAATCTTATCAGACTCATCAGCACCTTCTTTCTCTTGTGCCCACGATAAAATTGCTTCCTCTGATAAAATTTCCTTGTCATAGAGGCAGCTCAGAATCTGCCACCAAAAAGTATCAATATAAGCATTCATCCATGAAATATTCCAACTAAAATCTGAGATTTTTATGTTGATATAGTGCCACCATAAGCAAGCAATGAAAGAACGAAGTTAAATTAATTGAAGCAAACAATAAATTAGAGCCTAGTGAGAGAAAATGATTTGTCATTGTAAGGCACTTTAGCATTGCAAGAAAAAATTTGTGACAGAACAAAGCAACTTCGAAATAGTGTCACATTCAGATAAATTAATACCATGAGTGTAATGGTCGGTCTGCACTGGTCAGTTCAAATAAACTAACATCACAAGTCATTCAATTTTATGAAATCATTCAATTTCATGTACTCATTAGGCCTTCAATGTCTTTCATAAAATAAGAACTTGAGTTCACCACTCATATGATAGTTTGCAAAATTAATACTCAAATTTGATCCTTTTGTTAGAAAGTGGATTGAGCTGACAAGGTTCAGATAACAAAATAAAATATTTAAATTCCTCGATGATGACGGCATTGATAGAAACTATTAACTAGAAGGGGCCTTACACTCAAAATACCCTGAAATACCAGCATAAATTATTTCGGGTTTAATCTCAAAGAATATAATTTATTTTTTTTTAAATTATGACATGTAAAATTTTTTTTTAAGTGAAATCTATCACTTAAAATGTAAAGTAAAATTTATTCAACCTTCATAACAATTTGTCGAATGTGATAAATTTGAGAATAATCTTAACTCATAAAGAATAAATGACTTGTTAAGCATATCGCTATGATTCATTCTCAAATAATTATTTACTAATAAAGACGTAACACACATTCTCTAACCGATGATCTTGTAGCCAAATGATAATACAAGTGGTTAAGACCAGGGCCTTTAGATTGGGTCATTTTGTTGTAAAAAATATCATAAAATTACAATTATGACCAAAGCCCATATGTTCCCCAATCCTTAAAAGCCCTAAAGTAATGTATCATAGGTTGCACTTGATAGGGCATGAAACTCTATAGTGTTTAGGGCATGAAGTAGTGGCATGATTTGCATCATATAAAACTTGAAGTTTCTTTTATGTTCATTGATTTTTTGTGGATTTCTAGATTTAATTTTGTGCTTGGCTTATTCATCATTTTTTTTTAAGTATTTGTTTAGAGAGAATTCATGTATAATCCACTAAATTATCATATTTTGAAATCAACCTTAGTGCATTTAATTATTATTTATTTATTTATTTTATGTTTGATTTATAAACCATCTTCACCAGATTAATAGAGCATTTTGTACATCATTTTATACATATTCATACTTTTTAGCATCACACTTATGAAAATATGAAATTTCTTACTTTGACTTGTTTGCATGAAGGAATAAGCACGTCTTCGCAAAAATAAGTTTCTTGGAACCATTTAGATCCATTATGTAAATCAATTTTGCCAGTATATTCTATAAATGATATACTAAATATTGATGATTTTATTCATTATTTTTGAAGTTTTGAATTTGAACATATAAGAGAATTTATATGAAATTGTATTTATTTAAAAATAATATTTTCTTAATTATAAATATAATATTATATTATTTCAATTTACAAAATTTAATAAAAATATTTTAAATATAAAATTTCATACCCAATTTGTTCTCCTCCATGTCAAAAGTTGATCGAGAAGGAGATGGATAGGAGAGAGTTTATATTTGATGGTCTTAGAGCTTATTTTATATATTGGGCCAATTGTGAAAGATGTCTGACTCGGGTTTAACTACCTTTACCCTTCTTGTAATTTCTATTTGATCACACTCATGTGAAGTATGGCCGGCGCCGCCTCTCTCCGGCGAAGTGGAAACTTCCGGCCACCCTCTAGGAGTACTCCACATTGGATTTTATTATATATATTAAGTCTTAACGCGTGACTTAGATCTATGGGTTTAACTACCTTTACACTTCAAGTTAGATGGATGAAGTGGAGGAATGCATCGGGCTTGTTGTGGGATAGAAAAGTACCACTCAAATTTAAGGGAAAATTCTATAAGATGGTGGTTAGACCTGCAATGCTTTACGGTGTAGAATGATGGCTATTAAAAGAGAAGCATAATATTAAGTTAAATGTTGCAGAGATGAGGATACCCAGGTGGATGAGTGGTTTTACTCTTAGAGATAGGATACGAAATGAGCATATACGTGAAAAGGTTGGAGTAGCTCCAGTGACAGATAAGATTAGAGAGAGTCGCCTTAGATGATTTGGTCATATAAAATGGTGGTCTTCCGATGATCCAGATAGGAGAATAGATGTATTAGATTTAACCTATGTTAAAAAAAGGTAGAGGTAGATCTAAAAAGACTTGGTTAAAAAATATTAGAAATGATATTTCTTTATTAGATCAAAATGAGAACTTGACTCTTAACATAACACAATGGATAAAAAGAATTCATGTAGCCGATCCCACGTAGTGGGATAAAGGCTTGTTGTTGTTGTTGTTGTCTATGACTCTATATATATATATATCATCAAATATTTTACAATGTGACATTTTATGTGTTTTAGTGAGAGTATATAACTCGATAGCAATCACTATAGAACAATAAAAAGTTTTGAAATGATATTGTGGATATTGCATATAAATAGCTTTGTGATTTATGAGTAGTTAAAAGGGTGTAAACTAATTTACCCAAAGAATCTAATTGTTTTGACAGACATACAACTTTTATAAATTTATGTAACATGTTCTATACTATTAATACATGTAGAAATCATTGATATTTTTATTTTACGTATCTAAAATGTAGGTACAAAAAAGAAAAAATGGAGAAAAGTGTGAGTAAATAGTTGGTTGTGATCTATACACATTCAAAATGAGGTTTAAGAGCCTATGCACTGATTTATATACAAATGCATATGATACACCTGAACCTACGTGAAGAAATGGAGGTATAACTGAAAGTTGAGGTGTAAGGAGCAAATAGAAAATATGAACAAGTTGAGGTATAAGTAAAATCGAAGATATAAGAGGCGAAGGAAAAGGTATGAAACATTCTAAAATAAAAATAAAACTATTATTTCCGGTCATGTAATTTTATTCCAAATATAATGTTTAAAAAATACTTAAATTATTGCTTCTGACATATATCTACAGTTGACACTAGTTTCTGCAATAACAGTATACCTAATAAAACGATTCTCCATTTCGTGTACTAAATATTATGGTAAGTTTCAAATAACCAATTGAACTATTATTGCTCATCCTGGCTCTGCTTTCATGTGCTATTTTCAAAGAAAGGAAGTGTTCAAATTGATTTAGAGATTGTTGGTCATATTGAGACACTCATCTTAGGTACACATTATTTTAGATTCTTTTGACAATTGTGATATATAAAATATATTAAAGAAGAGTTTGTATCATGATTATTCTATATGCCCCTTTTTATTGTATAATCCGGTGATGTAAATGAAAAGAGGTTGATGTGGGAATTGATTTGGTGTACAATTGCTTACATTTGAGAACAAAGGAGAAAATTCTCTTGCTGTTTCCACGGAAATCTCCTCAAATTTCAATATCACCTCAATCTGCAAAGCCATCACAAAGAAACAGCCCACACATGGATTAAGCTAGTTAATTCAAATCATGAGAAAATGGAGCTATAAGTAAAAACAGCTCATTAAATGATACACATACAACCATGAGATAATACTTGTCCATAAATTGAAAATGGAAAATTGAAAAGTGCACGTCATTGAAACTGATATTATTGATAAAGAGGAGATAAAATAAAATCCAAGGAATAAAACAACAAAAACTTGAGCTAGTTCATGACAGCTTATAAATATATGCCTGTAAAAAGTAATGATAAGAAAATGAGAAACCATTATAATTTCTTTTGAAAATCTGATTTTTATGTAAATAACTTCGTTTAGACTGAATATGAATAAAAGAAACCCCTTCCAGAAGTCTACAAATATTTGCTGATCTAATATCTTGAAGAAGAAATAAACATATGTCATCCTTCAAGTAATTTTCTTCCACCAATTAAATCATGAACAAAACCAAATGTGTCAATCGGACTCATGCCTTCATACCAAGGTCCCCATCGCTATATAGAATATAGATAGCATAGTAGAAAGCTTAATATCAACAATTACAACTACATATGATCTAAAAAAAAACCTGCAATACTAAATATAAATTTTTAGAGCTATACTACATAATTACGATTAATGCTCCCTCAGATTGATGCTTGTTGTTCGAGAATCATCAATTCACTGACATGGACCCAATGGCATTGTCATGGCATTGCTTTTGTAAATATATAAAAAAATTTAAAATTTACAGAAATACGAAGAAGAGAAATAATATAAGGGCCAGGGGCTTCAAAAACTGAATTAAAATCTCCTTCAATATGCTTTGTGCGCTCATCATAAACTGGATTAACATCAATTTGACAAGAACTAGTACTGTTCATATGGAGATGGGTTTATTCTAAGAAAATTCAACTTTAGAGAGAAATCCACATAGCCAGATAATCTCAGAGAAAGCAATAGACAGTACATACTACATAATACTCGAGCTCAATCAATAATTTAAACACATTAGGTAGTTTATTTTTCTATGAAATCAAAGAGTAACCAAGAAACATACAACAACCCAAGGCAAACCATCAGGCTAGCACACAATCCATTAAGCATCACCATAAGCCAGAAGATGAAGAGTAACCAATTTGAAAAACTAACAATAGCTAAGTGTCCCACAAGGTATTGAATGATTCAGAAAACGGTGAATAAATGTCCATGAGGAATTTACATAAATTGACAAACCAATTGAACGACAAATAAAATACCTGATCGAGTAATTGTTAAATAGTTCTAGTGTAACGACTAGGTAAAAATTGAACTTACGAGTTAATCTAAAACAATTAATTGACGAATCGCATTTTACACAAAGGGAAGTAGTGAAGTGGGCAAGCGAATGTGGGCATCTAGTGTGAGATTGGGAGAGATGAAGCAAGCGAGACACAGGAAGAGTAAATCAATATAAGTGGAGGGCCAGGCAATGGGAGCAAATGAGTGGGTATATGATGCATTCAATATTTTTAGTTTATTTTTGTTTTAATGTATTTTGAACAATATTAGTTGTGTTTTATATTTTTTTTAAGCTATCCTATGATGGTTGGGCTTCCAATGATCATGGTAGGAATGTGCTAGGCATGGCAAGCCTTGGGTTTGCTTGCTCTTGGGTCCATTTTGTCCTTGGGCTGCTTGCTGATTTCAGTTTGGTCAGGTTGCTGTTCTCGGGTGGGCCTTGGTAGCTTGGTGTTGAGCTCAAAATGCTGGATTCTACTTGGTGTTAGCTCATAAATGTTTGAGCTGAAGTTTAGCTCAATGATTGGAGATTAAATGCACTTCCTAGCTCATTAAATCAAAAAGGTATGCTTTTATTTCAAGCTCGTTATTGAGGAGTTTATTGGAGTGGACTTGTGCCTCTTCCCCTACCTTTGCCTTTTCGGTTTGGCCCTTGCTGGTTGGTTTCCCGTGCCTCTGCCTCTTTATCTCCGTGTACTGGCTTTTCGGGTCCCTTGCTGGCTGGGTTTCCCATGGCATGTTGCTTTGTCTCCTGTGCTGATTTTCAGGTCCCTTGCTGGCTGGATTTCCCTGGCTGTTTGGGGGGGGGGGGGGGGGAATTCCATGGAATTTTTTCTTTTTTCTGTGCAAATTTCCTGCTGCTGTTTGGCCTTCTATTTGGTGAATTTTGGCCTTTCATTTCCCCAATTCTTATTGGATTTGGTTGGAGGTGTTATGGCTATTTGTCTACCTTCTTTTGCCTATAAAAATGAGTTATTTTGGCATGAAAAAGGTTGTTGAAAATTGTGAGCAAAGTCTCTACAAAAACCTGAGGGTTTCTACTCTTGGAAAAGCTTGAGAGCTTGTTCCAACCCCTTTCCTCCTCTTTATTTCGTCAGGGCTTCTAACCACTTCTTCTCTACGCAAGTTCCACTCTACCTGTATCATTCTTCTTGAGCTTTGGAAGTGTATGTTGGCTGAAATTTGAAGACATTTGCCGAAGGAGTTTGGTAGAACGTTGGACTCTTTTGCAGTGATGAACCCTCGGTTTGCAAGCCTAAGCACAATTTTATTATATATTCCTACTCTCGTTGCATGTGAGAAGACCACTAGACGGTTTTACTGAGGATAGCGTTTTATGGTTTTTATTTTGTTTCTTTCGATTTGGCTTTTTGTTTCTTCGAAGTTTGTTTGGTTGTTTGCAAACTACATTTGAATCGAATTTGGTTTGTCTTGTCCTGGTGTTCTCCAATTTGTCTCTTTACTCTAGTTTTGCAGGCATCAGTACACATGGTATACAAAGAGATCAAACCTACGAGCAGTGAGTTCAATGAGCATAGCAAGCACAGTGACGAGCGAGAAGACATGCGATAAAGGAAATAGGGTAAGCCACATCATTTAAGCCCCACATAACTAGGCCAACTCGACCAAAGTAAAGGTTTTTCTTCCCTCTATTTTTTTAGCGAACATTAATTTAGTTTTTATTGAGAACCCTAGATTTATTTTTTAACAATTTCAAAGAGTAAAACTTTAGGATTTTTGTATGGGATGATACAACAACAATAAGCCTCTATCCTACTACATGGGGTCGGCTACATAAATATTTTTTCTCCATTGTATCATATTAAGAGTCAAAATAAAATTTGAAATTAAAATATTGACCTCCATATATATTTGACGGGCAATCAAGTGTGATGAGAAGGGCGACAACAAAAAGGACAATCAACTGACATGTCGTGTAGTGAGCTTGAAATGCCTTGACATCATATGAAGTCACTCAAATGCCGTATGTCCACGAAACAGAGTGAATCGATGTGTCAAGGTCATCAAATTTATCTAAGAATAATCATTGGCATGCAAGATGGTCAAGTGATAACGAGCACGGCAGTGGGCGAGTGTGACGCTACGCAAAATCGCTCAAATGATGTCCGATCAGGAAATGAATTTTGTCGTGGTGCTAGAACATCAAATTACCCAGAAATAACAATAATATTGCATGGACTGTCACATGATGCGAAATTGCAAAACTTGGCTGCATACGAGGTGCTGACACACAAATTGAGACATGCAAATCACAAAAAAATTGAGTGAGTATCAACTCACATCACTTTTGTTCACATTAACCATTATTTTAATTCAATTTTATAGTTTTAAATATATATCTATATCCAGCACCTTATCTACTAGCATTTCCCATCCCTTATTTATGCATATCACATCACATCTCCTTTTAATGAAGTACAATATTAAATAAATATTAATAATATAATACTAATAATAATATCTAATGGTTCTCACACAGTCTCCACCTCTTGCAACCGCCCACCCCTACATCTCTCATATCTGTCACAAGCTCACTCAAAAAAAAAAACTGACTTATTACAAAACCTAAAATAGCACACATAACATGCTCGACACCTCAGCCACTCCGTAAGATGCGCAAGGTCACAGCCCCTAACACCTCTCTCCCCACCCAAGTCCGCATCGAACGGCCCAACCACTATCCAAGCTCCCGACACCACAGGAAAATCAATTATTACCGGCGGTTAGCATTAGATTTCCGGCGATTTTGTAAAACACCGGCGTCTTTCGGCTATTCAAAAGCTGCCGGTAAAAACCGCGTTGGAAACCTTTTCCGACGGCCTTTTTCTGGCAATTTTTTTCATCGGCAGTTCATACCGCCAGTTAGGTTCCGGCAGTCAGAGCATCTATGACCGCCGGTTTTTTTACCGGCGACGTACCGGCTGTTCAATCGCTGGTATGGTTATCGTCATTCTAACAGCGTAAACCACCGGTAAACCGTCGGTTAACTAGCGGTCATAACCGAAGGAATTGCCGACGGTGAGACCACCGTCGGACACCGTCGGCAAACCTCCGGTAAATACTAGCGGTTATGGTTAGCCGTCCAGTATCGAAGTTTCCAGGAGTCAAACCGCCGGTTGGCCGCTGGAAACCTATAACATTTGAAAAAAAAAATTGACAGCCTCCCCTATATTTTATTGATTTTCACCCTAAATTCTAAACATGTACAAAAAAATACAATAATTTTCACAAATATGGGCAACACGCCACTATAATCAATCACAACAATTATCAGAAATATATTCATTAAACAAATCAACTCATAATAAATTCATAACCAAACAATAAGTCAAATGAAATAAGCTCATCATAAGTTTACACATAAGTTCATCAAACCAAATAAGTTTACAATAAGTTCATCAAACAAAAAAGAGTACTAATACTCCTCCGTATCCTCGCTTTCTGGTGATGCATGTGGCTGCTCTTGCTCTTGCTCTTTCTTCTTTTGATTTTCATCTATGTATGATCACAGCTCTGTCTGCGTCTCATTTTGAACATTTCTCATCTCTTATATCTCTCTCGTCAGAGCTGCAACCCTCTGGCTTACACTTTCTTCAGCTCCACTAGGATCAAAAAATGTTGAGGTGGATGAACTGCCCTCATAAATATAGCCTTGCAAACCCAAGCCATATACCCTCCCCATGTACAAATGTATATATATATGTGCATGTATCTGTATAAATGTTTATACTTATATATTTGTATGATATATGAATATACAACATATAAGTTATATAATTTAAATTGCATACATACAGCTCTAATTCGACTTTGCAAGTTAACAAGCCAAAAACAAACAAAAGATTTTGGCTTCTTTGCCTAACAAACTAAGCCAAACAACACATCAGCTTGCCCAAGCTCAACTTATTTACTCCTGTAAATATTTAGAGCATCAACTCCTCTTATAACAAGTTTAATTATTGTCACGATCCAACCCGACCGGGACGGATCCCGCTCGCATCGGGCCGCGACGGAGCCAACAAATCCAGGATCTGGTTTTGAAATTTGCTTCAGACTTTCTTCCAGAGATTAAATAAACAGAAAAAAACACAGAGCTACTACAAACATCCAAATACAGCGCAGTTCATCTATCTTTTCTTTCCTCAAAATAATCATATACAGATACAGTGCATGGCTTACAGACAGAAAGAACAGAACAGAACGGATAAGCCATGACTGTACAAAAAT
>NW_021318899.1:348482-356382 GCF_001605985.2 Dendrobium catenatum
CAACGCCGAATATATCGTATTGGATCGTCGCCGGGCACGACCTTAACGTCTAGGGATATACTATAGACGAAATGAGCCATACTTTGAAGAGCCAGAAAAAGCCAATGGAGAGAGAAATCGAGTACAAAGGAAATTGGAAGTGATTTTGGGGCGACCTCCGGTCTCGCTTCTTTCGGCGCTATTATACTGTACCGGTTAATAGAAGTTGACTCGACTCGAGCGACAGGCACATTCCCGCTCAACTTTTTCAGAAAACGAGGTATTTTGAGCACGAGTTGTTCTGTTGATTTTATTTCCGTTAGCGAATTTTGGGTAATTATTTTCTTTGACGAAATTTTAAGAACAGTGTAACTTTTTGGGTAATGTTCGTTTGAGTGATAATTATGGCGACCTGTTTGAGTACTTTTTGGAGATTCTTTACCCGGATATTTTGGATTCTGCGGTGTTTTAAGTGAACCTGCAATTATCAAGGATGTTGAAATAAATGTTTTGTCAATACACTGAAAGTCTTAACAATATGGTTGTGATGTTCTGTTGGCTAATTTGGCCTAGACGCATTTCTGCAACAATCCTGGGTTTTATGGTGTTCACGTTCGCGCACCTGTCCAGCACCTGCTGGCCTGTCCAGGCACCAGTTGATAGTTTGTCATACGCATTATCCCTGACATATCGTGGAATAAGCACCTCATGATTCGCTCGAATATCAGACCAGTGTTTGCTGTGCTATCCACAAGGGACCTGTCTATGTATAGAAGAGCAGTCCGAATCTGTTGAGATTCAGTAAGTGTGCAGGGAAAAGGAGGCTAAGGGGTCCAGAATCCGTTGAGATTCTGTAAGTGTCAGGCGATAGGAGACATAAAGGGCCAGATATCCGTCGAGATTCTGTAACAGGGTTTGGAACCCTGAATTAGAGATACCTGTGATACTCTCACACTTCTTATGCTTATTGGCAATAATGATGGTTTGAGATCCTGAACATGGTCTATGTGACTTATCTAAAATCTTGTTTTTATGATTTTGTAGAATCATCTGATATATGCTACCGCTTAATTCGCGTTATTCCGTACGATTGATCCTGCTCCTATTTGACCGCTGAAAGCTTTTGATCTATGTTACTGTAATTTTCGTACGGCTTTTCTGATCAGGGTGTTATCTGACGATTCTCTGATTGGTCAGAGCCTGGACCTAGTCCTGCGCTAGAAGCCCTGTTAGCTTCATCCCCTATCCGTTGTTTGTTCCTACGATGGTTGTTCAGGTTCTGGGAAGGGAAAAGGGAAGTTCAGTGTCGATAGCCGGTCCAGAGGTTCCTGATTTGCTGATTAGGTAAAAAGCTGTCTTCAACACATCAGCTTCCTTCACCTTCACCTGGTAATATCCAGATCTCAAATCAATCTTCAAAAATACATAAGAGCCAGAAAGCTGATCAAACAAGTCATCAATCCGTGGTAACGGATATTTGTTCTTGATCGTGACCTTATTCAAATCTCTGTAATCAACACACATACGGAGTGTTCCGTCCTTTTTCACAAATAATATGGGTGCTCCCCAAGGAGAAACACTAGGACGAACAAATCCTCTATCCACCAATTCCTAAAGCTGAACTTTCAACTCATAAAGTTCCTTTGGTGTCATCCTGTACGGAGCTTTCGATATCGGAACTGTACCCGGAAAAACATCAATAGAGAACTCAACATCTCTATCCGGAGGTAAACCAACCAACTCCTCAGGAAATACATCAGAAAACTCCTGTACAACCGGTATATCAGAAATAGAAGTGGGTTCTAGGTTCATATCCCGTACAGAAGCCAAAAATACCAGGCAACCCTTCTTCCACATTCTTCTGACTTTCAATACAGAAATCAGACAGGATAGAACACCTCGTAATCCTTGGAATACAGTTCTTTCTTCATCCATAAATAAACTCACTTGCTTCTTCAAACAGTCAATCTGAGTCTCGTACAGACTCAGTCAATCCATGCCCAAAATCACGTCGTAAGAAGGAATCGACAACAAAATCAAACTCGATTTCCACTTCTTGCCAGAAATATCAATCTCACAAAAACAAAACTTCCAGACGATCAAATTGCTTCCAGCCGGCAAAATAACAGAAAGAGAAACCGGTAGCAAAACAGAATCTAGATGCAAAGCATCAAAACAACGCTCGGACAAAAACGAATGACTGGCTCCAGAATCAAACAAAACACGACAGGGTTGATCAGAAATATAAATCGTACCTGTCACCACATCCGGAGCATCTCGAGCCTCCTACTGACTCAAATATACACACGAGGCTGAACTGGAGCTGGAGCTACTGAACCACTAGACTCCCGCTGACTACCAGTAGGTGGTCTCCATGCCACAGAACTAGATCCACCACCTCTACCACCAGAAGATCCTTCAGTCACAGTACGTGGAGGAACAGTCCTCGGTCTTCCTGCTGAACCAACAGGTCTACTATCAGATCGAAACTCAGATCGTCTATCGAATCCAACTTGTGGACACTCTGCAATCCGATGTCCTGGCTGACCACATTTAAAGCACTGACCAGTCGTCCTGAAGCACTGGCCAAAATGTCGTCGTCCACAAGTTTGGCACACAGGTGTCCCACTGACTGATCCCGAACTGGTCGTACTGGTAGCGGAAGTACCAGAAACTATCGTGGATCCCGACTGTCCACTCCTCCTGAAGTCTCCAGAAATAAATCTCCTCTTGCCAGAGGAACCACTACTAAAAGTATCACCCCCAAATCTCTTCCTACTCGCAGTCCACCGCTGCTGAGTAGCCATCAAATCATTCTCTATCAGACGAGCTCTCTCCACAAGCTCAGAGAAATTAGAAATATGAAATGGCACGAGGGGCTGCCTCAGACTATCTCGTAGTCCCCTCAGAAATCTGTAGCACCTCTCAGCAGAAGTACTTACCAACTGTGGAGAATAACGGGCTAAAGCAGTAAACTCTGCCTCATATTGCATCACAGTTCTGCTCCCCTGAACAAGTCTCAGAAAAGTCTCCTGCATCTGCTATCGTGCAGGAGGTACAAACCACGATCGAAATTCCTCAGAAAATTCTTCCCAAGTAATCAAAAAATTTAGCTTCCCTTGGAATTTTGCCTCCTGCTGGCCTATCCACCAGTGCTCTGCTTCCCCATCCAATAGAAAAACTGCCAATGGTACCTTCCTGTCCGACGGACACTGCATACCGTCAAAAGTCTTCTCTAACCTCTTCAACCATTCTTCAGCTGCTCTGGGCTCAACAGTGCCCTCAAACCTCGGAGGTTTCAATCTCAGAAACAACTGCAGATGTTTATCTATATCTTCAGATCGGACAGTAGAGGCTCTACTCTGAGTCTCGCTCAACATCTGAGCAATCAATGTAGCAAACTGAGAAAGTGTATCGGAACGAACCACTGGGGCTGTACTGCCCACTGGAGCCGCCTGACTAGCACTCTGCCCATCTGTCATATCAGGGTCTGGCAGATTCATGATCACACAGAAAACTAAGCACAAAACAACAGAATAAAAATCCAAACAAACCAGACCTACCCCAGATAGACTCACATATCACTTCCTATAGCTCTGTCTTACAATCTAAATTCCAAAACTATTGCTCTGATACCACTAAAGCTTGTCACGACCCAACCCGACCGGAACGGATCCCGCTCGCATCGAGCCGCGACGGAGCCAACAAATCCAGGATCTGGTTTTGAAATTTGCTTCAGACTTTCTTCCAGAGATTAAATAAACAGAAAAAAACACAGAGCTACTACAAACATCCAAATACAGCGCAGTTCATCTATCTTTTCTTTCCTCAAAATAATCATATACAGAAACAGTGCATGGCTTACAGACAGAAAGAACAGAACAGAACGGATAAGCCATGACTGTACAAAAATCAAAAATACAAAATACCTAATCACAGATCAGACTCTGGACCGTTAATCCACGACTTCCTTCCCTTTCCCAGAACCTGAAAACCACGTAGAAAATAAGGATGATCTAACAGCTCAGCAAGACATCACTCATCAATCAAAATCGTCAAAAACACCCATCAGAAATAGCCGTACGAAAATTACAGAACAGATATCATAAAGCTTTCAAGTCACAGAGCAGACATAATCGTACGGAATAACCCAAATCGTACATATATCAGATGATTCATAAAACATATCAGATAAGTCACATAACAAATTTCAGATATCAAACATCATATTCCAGATAACATATCACATATCAGATTTCATATTCCCAGACCCTTACAGAATTTCGACAGATTCTGGCCCCTTATGTCTCCATTCCCTGACACTTACAGAATCTCAACGGATTCTGGCCCCTTATAGCCCCTTTCCCTGACACTTACAGAATCTCAACGGATTCTAGCCCCTTATAGTCCCTTTTGATAGCACACAAACACTTTAAATATTCAAATCATCTTATTTCAGAAATCGTACGAAAATTTAGCGGCATAACGGCAGTATACGAAATTTACACAACTCATAGATTCAGAAAGTTACCAAATTACCACAGAACATTCACAACAACATTATAAGACTTTCATTGTACTGACAAAACATTTTTCAACATCCTGATAATTTGCAGTTCACTTAAAACACCACAGAATCCAAAATATCCGGTAAAAATCTTTCAGAAAATACTCAAAACGTGCATAATTATCATCTCAAAGACATACCAAAAGTTAGGCGGTAAAACCTTTGTCAAAAGAAAATAATACCCAAAGTTCGCTAACGGAAATAAAATTCAAAACAGAAAACTCGTCAAAATCCTCGTTTCTGAAAATTGAGAAAGGCGGAATGTGCCTTACCTCGAGTCGGTCAACTTCTTTAACTACAGCAACGGACGAAAACGGACCGGAGTCGCACAAAATCACTTTTTCTTTCTTTTCCTTCGATTTTCTCTCTCCTGACTTTTCTCTCTCTTCAAAATATCTCATTTCTATATATATCCAGACGGATCGTCCCGGACGATCCAAACTTCGTCCCGAGACGATTCGGCTCTGGACGAATTTCGTCCAGACGAGATTAATTAACGTCCCTGGACGATTTGGCTCTATAAAATTTTCGTCCAGACGATCCAAATTTCGTCCAGACGAACCATGCAGCCAGAAACATTTCCTGCACAACCTGTACCGATCGTCCCGGGACGATCCAACTTCGTCCCAGACGATCCTGGGAGAAAAATGGCATTTACAATTATTATCAATAGCCTATCATTTAACATCAATGCAAAGTTAACTTCCTCCATTTTTTAAACATCTCCTTTAGCATTAACCATATAGAGTATGGTCAATAAACAGAGATAATTCAATCACTTCATATAAATCTTTCCCTCATCTAGGCACTTCACTAGTACATCCATCTACTTCTCCATAGAATCACCTATCTCCATTTTTATTGTTTCACCTTAAGCCCCCTTTTACCCAATCAAATAGGAAGAATCCTTTAACCATTCTAATTCTTCGCTTCAATCTTTTGAATATTCTTCCTTAAGGAAAATAAGCATGCAGAAATATTTTGATTTTCAACTCTTTGTGTAGGTCATTCTTAATCACCTACACAAAGGAGAAGTCATTCCTACGAGTGAAATTTTAAAAACAAAAAACAAAAAACGCAAACCTACGAGACTCGGATGACGGATTCACAGAGGAGTTGGCGAGATCATCGGCCTTGCTTTGATACCGGAGCGGGTTCGAGATCTTCAACTAAAGGGAGCTTGTCGGCGACCGGAGGAGCGTCTTGATCGCACTAGAAGGCGGAGGAGACGTGGCAATTGTCGGAAGGGAGAGAGAGGACGATGCGAGCAAATGAAATGGAAGGCTGGGGACGGCTTATTTTAGGGCTTTTTTGGGCGGTTCGGATCGCCGGAACAAAATCACTTAATACCAATGGTTTAAACCGTCGGTAAAGCGCCGGTAATAACTAATGCTGACAGAATAACAGACGGTTATTTGACCGCAGCTAATTCCGGCGGCAATCATTTAAAAAACCACTGGTTAGATCACCGGTAAATACCGGCGGTCACATAACCGCCAATCATGACCGCCGGTAATTCATGAATTTCCTGTAGTGCGGCCAACTTGCTCCAACAAGTTTCCTACCTTCGCAACCACCTGTAGACTATCTGATGTGAAACATACATGCAAAGATGAATTACTTAAAGGAATTTGCACACTTAATATTCGTAGAACAAATAATTATATCTTGATGTTGGATTTAACGACGCAATAAAACACTAAGAGCGGTAACTTATGACGAATCACGTGAATAAAAGTTAAAATCAGAAAACAGTCAATTTAATCTAACGTTGCATACATGGATGGTTTCAACAATAAATCTCTATGCTAATAATAAGATTAGTCACTACAAGAAATCCCTCACTCAACTCTTCTAATTACTAGGCTTTAGCGGGGAAGCATTAATGTGATCGCCATGAATCTATTAAGACCACAATTGAGAACTACAAAGATAAAAGGGTCGGATGAAGAGTTTACCCAAAGAAATAGGAGACATGAAGCTTTAGAGGCTGTTTGGATGCTTGAGATGAAGTAGACGGCAACCCAGACTCTTCTTGATGTGGTGGACAGCAATCAGAAACTTTAGGACAGCATACGAAGATCTCCCGACTGGCTGGACAGCAGGAAGAGATGCAGAATTTCTCTGGACAGCAGCAGTTTGGTCTTGGACAGATCTTGGACAGCAACCTTTCAGGCGCAAGAAACGTTGGACTGTTCTTCTAGGCTGCTGGAAACTTGGGACAGCAAATTATGGTCGTCTAGTGTGCTCGGCAGCAAGATATTCTTGCTGGAATAAGGAGACAGCAAGCAGAACTTTAGGACAGCGACAGTTTTGACCCTGGACGGGACCTAGACAGCACTCCGTCAGGCTTAGAAACGTCTGGGCCTACTCCTTGGGTTGCTGGGAGCTATGGACAGTAAACCATGGCCTTCCTTGCCGCTGGATAGCAAAGCTCACGTGATGGATGAGGAGAGCATCAAGCAGGAATTTTTGGAAACATTTAATTGGGAGGGATTTGAATCTTCAATTTGAAATTCAAAATAATTCCAATAAGGGTGGCTTGAGTGGGCGGCAGCCAATGGGGGTTTAATGAGGATCTTGGTGGCAAAATTGGAGAGAGAAAGGGCTAGAGAGGGGGCCGGCCACATGAGGGGAAATTTGAGTTGTTGTCATTTAATATGTGGTCCCGGAAAGGATTTAATTGAGGATTGCCATTAAATCTAAAATTGATTTCAGATTTTAATGGGCTCAGAAGGTTTCCTAATATACGTTATTAATAGGGAAAGTTTTAGAATTCAAATTTGAATTTGAATCTAAATGAAGTAACTTTCCAAATTAATGAGGACGCAATTAAGGAAAGTAATTATAGACGATTTTGAAATTTGAAATTCAAAATCCTAAATTGGTGGCATGAAGGAAGGCCCATGCAAGGTGGCCGGCGGCTTCTAGAGAGAGGGATTTGGTGTGGTCGCAAGTAATTAGTTTCCAAATCGGCTCACTAGATTTAGGAAGTTAGAATAAAATCCTTTCGAATTTGAATTTCATCATGATCCGAATTTTAAAACTTTCCTAATTAGGAAATTCCAAAATTGGAAAGTTTTTGAAATTCAAATTTTGAATTTTCAAAATTTGAATACGTGGGGGAATGGGGGATGGGGCCGACGGTTGAGAGGCTTACTGAAGGATGGTGGAGGTGGGGGTGGCCGGCAGCTATGAGGGGGGGTAGGGCCGGCGGGTTGGGGAGAAGGAAGGGGATTGAATGATGGGGATAGACCACGAGTCACGGACTCCTCCAATGACTGGCGGGTATTGCTTTTCGCCCACACCTTGGGCTCTCGTTCTCCCTTCTCTCTAGTGCACTCACAAGAAGAA
>NW_021318899.1:358259-485348 GCF_001605985.2 Dendrobium catenatum
TATCAAGCTCGGGATCCGCCATGCATAATTGAAATGGAGAGGGGAGGCGTCGTCGTCTCCTTTCCTTGGCTTCCCAATTCACAAGAGAAGCAAGATGGGGCGGCGGGAGCAAGAGGAAGAAGGGAGGCCGGCGGGTGCAAGGGAAAAGGCTAGGGTTGGAGAGAAGTGTTAGGGAATTATGGAGGGGATTAATCAAAAACTGAAATTTAATTTCAGTTTTGATTAGATTAGGAGGGATTTGACTTGAATTTTGAATTTCAAATCAAATGGAATTAAGGCATTGATTGGGGAATTAATGGGGGGTTTAAGGAGGGGGAGGCATATATGGGGCCGGCGGTTTCATTAGAGGAGGGAGGGAGTTTTAAAACTCAAAACCTGAAATTAATTTCAGGATTTTGAATAGAAAGGGTGGGAAATTAATTTGAAATCAATTTGATTTCAAATTTGGGGGAAGGGGAGTTAAGTAGCAATTAATGGGATTAATTCCCACTAAGGGGCCGGCGGCATGCTAAGAGGAGGAGAGAGAGAAATCAAAAGGAAGGGGTTTCCAATTCAAGGTGATGACGTGGAATTAAGTTATGAAGAATCCAATTTATTTGAATTTGAAATTGGGGTTCATCATAACAACTTTCCAAAATTGGATTTCCAAATTAGGAAAGAATTTGAAATTTGAAATTCAAATTTCAAATTTGAAACATGTGGATGGAAGGGTTGGACGGGTGGGGGGGAAAGTTGCCGGCAAGGTAGCCGGCCGGAGCCGTGGAAGTGGCCGGCGGCGGACTTCCAAGGGGCGGCGGCAACTAGGGTTGGGAAGGGGTTTTCTTGTGGTAGAGGAGAAGGACGATGGAGGTGAATACGAAGGAGAAGATAGAAAACCTAACCACGAGCCGCGGACTCTTCCAACGACTGGTGGGCCTTGCGATTTGCTCCCCTTAAGCTCTCTCCCTTCTCAAGCCCTCATGCAAGAAGAAGTAGAAACACAAAATTTTTTTCATTCAAATCTTCATTAACCCAAAATACATAACAACTAGCCTATAAATAGGCCTCATGAAAAGAAAAGAAATAAAAGACTAAAATGCCCTTTGGGCTACAATACTACATGACCACCCGTAAGGGTATAAAGGGAAAAACAATAATATGAAATAAACTAGCACATATAAATAAATAACTCAAGATTGTAGCCGTTGATCTTCGATGTCCTCATCACTATCCCATGCCCAAATCAGCAACCATCCGCGCACGACGGCCTCCCTACATGCCGCTCAGCTGCAACTGTCGCTCAGCCTTTGCGCACACACCACAGTCCAAGCTCCTAGTCATTGTCGGGCATTTCAAGGCCACCTCCGCCAGCTTCTCTATTCTTCTCTTTCTCTCTTTCTCCACTCTTTTTTCTCTCTCCCTCCATCTACTTTTTCCTCCATTTTTTCCTCATCAGTCTTCCTCCATATCTTCTCCCTCACTAACCTTCCCAACCTCCTCTCTCTCTCTCTCTCCAAAAAAAGATGAGAAACCCTCTCTTCATCTTTAAAAAAAATACTATATATATTTATGTGTGTTTGCTTATAATTTAAGCGTTTCATCCTCATGTGCATAGGTATTACTCCATACAACTCAAAAAGCCTCAAAACCCATAGGCCATATAATTGGCAAGGAGAGTGGAGCCCATAGATGCTTTCTTAGTGCAACGGGAGAAAGCTCATCGGCAACATTCATGAAGCCACGGGTAAATTATACTAATGGACATTCAACACGGCAAGTAGAGCCCCATACATGCTTTTAGTAGCGTGAAAGGATGAAGCTCATTGCGGCATCCGCAACGACGTGGGTGGACCATGCTAGCGACACATTTGTTGCATCAAGTGGATACAAGTACAAGATTTTCTTAGCACGGCGTGAGGAAGCTTCTCTATGACATTCGTGATATAGTTGTTGGATCCCATTAGTGACGTGCTCGACGCTACGGGTGGAGTCTCATACACACTTTTCATAGCATGACACGAAGAATCTCATCAGTGGCATGCGCGATGCAACTAGGTATTTTACTTAATAAAGTTTCTTGTACAAGTACCACATACACGTTTTTTTTTTTTTTTGGGCATTGTGGAATTTTTTAGAATTTTGGATGTGTTGTCATAAGACACCAACCATACATGCCTTAGTTGGCATGTTGGATAGGCTCAAACTCTCCGTAGATTCCTCATATGCGGGGGAGACATCAGAAAGTTGTCGAAATTCCGACTAAATAAACATTAAAAGTTGCATTATAAGGAACATAAAACTAGTATGCAATTAATCTACACAATGAATATGCGGGGGAGACACCAGAAAGTTGTCGAAATTCCAACTAAATAAACATTAAAAGTTGCACTATAAGGAACCTAAAACTAGCATGAAATTAATCTAAACAACGAATATGCAAAAACTTGAACACTTTAAATGTAATATAAGTGACAGCAATACGAACAAATGTGAATGATGAATGAAAATATAGAAATCACAGCGAACTTAATAAAGAATTCAGCAACATTAAAATGCTTTGAGAAACGTGCAAATGCATCTAGCGCACCATGTGTTATGTAAATGCGTCATGCGGATGCACTGAAAATTGTGCATGTACACAACACAAGTACACTAAAATTGCACGAGAAAATAACCCCTTTAAAAATAAAAACTCGCATGTGCTCCAATCTAAATGCCAAACTCCAAATTTTGATGTCCGAGAATGCAGCGGGAGCTAAAATAAATAATTCATATCGAACCAGATCCAATGTTAACAGATGAACAGAGTTGACAATGTTCAAATGATAAAATAATAAAAAAATCTCAAACACCTCGATGATGATCGTGTTGATAGAAAATCACCAACGATTTCCGGTTGGTACTTTTGGTAAACTGAGCAGAAAAAAATTCGGACCTTTCCAAATTATCGGAAAACTGTGCACAAATGCATGCCTCTTGGATCTACCTATTACTGTTGGAACTTCTCCTATATTTAATGTTTCTGACCTTTCTTTATATGAAGGAAATATAGGTGATTCTGTGGACGTTGAAACGTTGCCACTTTCCACTTCTGCTTTAAACAAAGAAGATGAAATTGAAGATTCAATGGATAGATGGATCCCATCAAAGTCAACACATCCTTTAGAGTATGAACTGTACAAGCTTCAATCTTGGATGCACATTCATACAGAAATGTACTTCAAGAAAAAGCAGCGCTTACAAGATGAATTTCTGAGAGAACGGGATGAGATCATGCAAAGGTATGAAGAAAAAATTCAAGAGCTGGATGCACCGCCTTCACCTCCTCGAAAGAAACCAAGAACTGACTCATCAGGAGCTGAGTCTTTAAGAAGGGGAGTCTGATGTAGGCAAGGGGGGTCAAATCAAATCATAATATTTGATTTTTGACTTCTCTAACTCATTAATGTCAAGTAAAAAATAGCTCATTATGAGCTGATTTTTAGTTCATTTATTGAACTAAAAATTAGCTCATTATTTTTTAAATTTGACTTTTCTTCTTCCCCCCTTTTTCCAAATATTTCCCTATTCTTCCTCTCCCTTTTGCCTCTTGAATTGCCTTGATTCCCTGCTGGTTTTTGACTCTTGGGATGTTGTAGTTCCCTGATGGCTTTGACCCTTTGGTTTGCTGCCTAATTTATTACCCGTGGTCCCCCTTTTATCGAAATGAATATGGCTGTTGGTCCTTGTGCTTGGCTGCAGGAATTCATGATGAATCTGCTTGGAACCGTGGCTTTATTCCATGTTTCTTGATGTGCCTTTTGGGATTTCGGTATAGTGCCTGTTGGTCTTTCATTACGCTCATTTATTTGAGTATTTGAAGGGGTTTTTTGGGGCTGTTTTGGGACAGATTTCTGGATAGATTTCTGTACAGAAATCTGGACTGAATTTTGCCTTTTCATTTACCCCTTTTAATTGAATTAATTAGTGGTTATAATGGCTGTTTGTATTCCCCTTTTATGCCTATATATAGTAGATGTTTTGGGTTGTTTTAAGTGTGTGATTATTATAATTTTTGGAGAGAAAACCTGAGGTTTTCATTGGAAAAAGCTTGAGAGCTTTGTTCCACTTCTTCTTCTACCTCTTGGAAGGCTTGCGAGCTTCTCCTCCTTCGTCTTGGCTTCTAATCTCTTTCGTCTCTCCGCAAGTGTTATTCCATATGTATCCTTCTTCTAAAAGTGAAGCAACTTTAGGGTGTCGTCAAGTGATTGAGTCAAGTTTGTAAGTCGTTTTAATTTTAAAAAGTTTGTAAGTTATTTTATTTTATTAAGTAAAGTTGTTTTAGTTCAATTGTCGTATTTTGTATCCTTTTGGATATTTTAGTGAGTTTCTTTTATATAGGAAGTGTCTTCTTTTATGATAAAAAATTTGGGGCCCTCTCCCAAATTTTTGATTGCATTAAATGACCATTTAATTTAAAAATAAAATGGTCCCAAATCTAAAAATCAACCACTCAGTGGCTCAAATTTCAATAAGAACTAAAAAATCTAGTATTTATCAAAATTTACAATCAACTAAAATATAATCGCCTAAAAAGTTAAAGTAAAAATCCATCTACGTCGGGAGTGGTAAATCAGAAATTAACATTAGTTCATAAAGAGCGAATGTTTTATCAAGCGTATCGCTAAAATTCATTCTCAAATGATCTATCGCCGATGAGGACGAGACATGTGTCCTCTAACTGGTGGTTTTATCGCCAAATGACACCATAGGTAAATGATTATGACCAAGGCCCCCTAACCGAGTTGTTTTATCACAAAATGGTACAACTAAGTAGACAAGGGACAACAACAACAACCCGAAAAACGAAATGAGGGGATCTTGATCAAGTTCGTTATCATTCTGCCCACCATTTGCTTTAAGTGTAAAGCGATAAATTTCAAACTCCAAAAATCCAAGCTCTAAAATTGTTCCTACCACACGCTGTATATTTAGAAACTATCTAATGACTAGCCTTAATCAAAAGATTTCTCTCATCACCAAAAGAGGTAATTAACTTATAGAGACTTGTGCCTATGAGAAACCTGAAACCAAATCATAAAGACTCACAGAATGAGGATAAAATCTCTAGGTAGTGTCTAATCTTAAATTTAATCTGCTTTCTAAAAATTTGATCCGTAACATCATACTTTAAAACTCACTTCGTAAAAAGGTGCAGAGAGTCTGAGGCGTGAATTTTTAGAGCTCAAACAAAAAAAAATTATTTCTTCTTTTAGTAAATTTCTTTTAATCCTTGTTGAGGAATGTTTGCAGACATTTGTATTTAGTTCTTCATATTCATTTCGTGCTTTCTATGATCTGCGCATTCAATATTAAGATGTATTAGTTGCATATGGCTGACTCTTCCCTTCTAGTTAAACTAAAAGTCTCTTCAGCATATTGGAAGTACATATGACTCATTAATACTATAGCATCTAAATTGAGGTGGACTCCTTGATGGACCAGTGATGTAGAACTACAATGCTTAAAGCGATGTGAAAAGAACTTGCACTATTTCTTGATAAAGAAAACAATTTTGATTAGAACTAATAGAAAATTAAAATGACCAAATAAAACATAAGAGCGGTCACTTCTGTTTAGGACAAGTTGCACAATAAGCGTTTGAATTATCAAATAACAAAGAAAAGCAACGACATGTGAATGTAATAGCTTTCAACAAAAATCTCTAATCTAACAATAAGATTAGAAGCAAATAAAGTGCATTCAATCCTACGTTTACTAAGCTCAGCAGAGTTAGGCGAACACGATCTTCATGAATTAAATCAAATTACAAGAGAGAGTTAGACTAAGGAAATACAAGAGGAGGAAGATTGAAAAACCTTCGTTAAGGCTCAGATGTAATTCTCCACTGTACGGTACCAAGTGCTCCTCGATGGCTTCGACGAGAGTGTCTAGAATGTGCTCCACGTATTCATCGACGGTGTAATCGATATTTGGGTTGACGTCGAAGAAAGTCGAGTGAAGGATGTGCACGAAACCTTGCTCGTCGCAGGCTAGTTCGTAGTCAAGGTCGGGATCGGCCATGCATTAAACTTGTAGCGTCGAGGGGCAAGAGGACTAATCTCTTGGCTGCCTTTTTTGTTTGCCCTTTGAGAGAGAGGGATTTCTCTCAAAAATTCCAAGTAGGAGGAGGCAAGAGAGGTGGCCGGCCAAGAGGAGGTGGTTTGGGAAAACTAACTTCAGGTTTTGGAAAATTGGAGTAAGGTAAAAGGTGCCAATCAATCCTCTAATTAATCCTCATGCATGGAATTAATTAAGAGGAGAAGGAGAGAGGTAGGGGCAGCGGGATGGGGGGCTAGGGGGATTTGTTTCCAAATCTCAATGCTTGCTTGAGGAAAGAAAATAATGAGGTTTGGGGCTTATGAGATTTCGTCCAGGGGGGAGGGGCTATTTGAATTAATTCTCAAAGAGGGGTGTTGGATTTAGGAAACAAATCCAAAAAAAAAATTAATAGGGGGGTCGGCGGCTTAGAGGCTAGGGGAAGAAAATTAGGAAGCCTTTAATGCTTCCTTAAATTGGGGAATTAAATTAGGGAAGAAAGATATCAACCTAATTTAATTTAAATTCAAATAAGCAAGCGTTTGGAAACTTTCCTAAAATAACTCTCTTAATTTAGGAAAGAATTCAAACTCAAATAAATTCGAATTTGAATTTAAAACTTCCCAACTTAGGAGTAATTATTTAAGGAAAGTATTCAAGAGGGGTTGATTTGCGGAGGGGAGATGGGGGAGGCAGAATAGGGCCGGTGGCTAAGGGGAGATGGGGTTAGGTGACCGGCAGTTTGGTTACAAAGGGTAGAGGAACAAGAAGTAGAACAAAGGTAAAATCACGAACCCGGCCGTCTCCAAGGTTGGTGGGTGATCCGAGTTCACTCTCCTAGAGATTCACCACTCAAACACTCTCAAGATCTCACAAGAACTCAAGCAATGGAAAAATTTTTAATCATTCATTTATTAGTTTCAAAAGAAGAACACTCGGGCTATAAATAGCTTCGTACAAAGACTTACAAAATAAAAAGACGACAATGCCCCTAGGGTTTACATACGACCTCCCTTAATAAAAGGGTACAACGGGAAACTCATAAAGCAAACTAATAAAGAAAATACAATATGACATTATAAATAAGAAAATACATAAAACAACTCAGAAATACAATAACTCGATCATGGCCGTAGATCGACGGCCACGTCTCTGATAGACTCTCCACGATCTGATGTCCCCATCAACCAGGTTCCTTCTGGCTTAGCTTTTCAACATTAATAGAAATATCAAATACTTGGTAAACTTCATGATTAGTTTTTCAACATTAATATAAATATCATAGTGTAGCTGACCCTTTTTTTTTCTTTTTATTTTTTTATTTTGATAATGAAGGTTGTAAAAGACTGCAGGGCCCTTCTTACCACCGAGATGGAAGAAAAGCTGACAGGCATCATGAAGCAAGGATGCCTCCGTTTACTATACCTTCACACTTAATTAATTCTTAGTCCCTTTCTTATTGCAGAGACCAACCATCCCACCCCCTAATCCGCACCGTATTTAAACACCAGGTGTTAGTAGATCTATCCCGTTTTAGGAGTCTGCCTCATCCTTCCTGTTGCTTGGGTAAGCAGCTTCTTTCCCTTTAGGATGAGGTACTCTTTATATAATACAGTAGTAGAGAATCATATGTTGTCTGTCGTCCCATTGATAGAGACCAAAATAAGATTTTTTTCAATGTATTTGCATTATTTAGGAATTAGCAATTTTGTCTGTCATTACTAAATTCAGGAGTTTATTATGCATAAACCATTAGAGTTGAATCTACAATTCTCCCGTCAGTGTAATGCCAAACCACCCCCCCACCCCAACCGTACAGCTAGCTTTATCGCTTGGAAAAAGAGATAAGTTTGACAATTAGAAATATATATATATATGCACAGAGAGAGAGAGAGAGAGAGGGGGAAAGAAATGAATAAAGTTCACGTTGTGGAGCCTAAACAAGAGACTTTGGAAGAACATAGAAGTATTACAAGGCATATAAGTCAGATAACAGAAAATTCGATCCTCACAGAAAAAGCTTACCAACTTGAAGTTCATATGATCAAGCTATATCCCAACCCAACAATTCCCGAAAACCATAAACAACATGGTGGTCCATAAGGGCCAGGGTGAGGTAATAATCATGATAGTCATGATTTCTCTAACAAAAACTTAATCTCACATGGAATTTGCTGCATTTGTATGGTTTAGATATTTAGCACTTCCAAGAAGAAAAAATATTGCATTCAATACAAAGAATGAAAGAACCCATGGGTTTATTTCTTTGATCGCCTATGGAATAATATCACAAGTTAACAAATGCTATTGTCCGAAGATAAAGTCTGATTAATTCAGGTCATACATTTAAAAAGCAATTTGAAAAATAAATATCAAATTGCGCACTAGAGTAAAGCAAAATAAGATATGGTATCACTCAACTCCAATAAACGATAAAAAATAAAAAAAACTACCACAAAGCAAACTACGAAGACAAACCTCTTCATCTAAGGTTTTAAGATAATGCTTGAGAAGATCACTCCATTTGATAATTTCCTTGACAGCATTTGCGTATAAGTCATCTGATGAAATGGCAAATAAATAATATCTTAATTCTAATATTGTATCTATCAATGATATTAAAAGAACGAATAAGAGCATGCCTAACAAGTAAGGTGAAGCCGAAGAAAGTACTCCGCTTGGCCCAAAAATATAGGGTAAAGCAAGTGCCACTTTGAAAAACTTTGAATACATATCATTCTAAAGCGCAAAATTATTCTAATCATAATTTCATAATAGGTAATTAGAATATATACGCTTAAATTATAAGTAATAAGTTTTGAAGTAATATATATTTTTTATTTTTTGTTTCATAAATTGTGGGTTATAAAAAATGGCATCCTAGCTTCTCCGAGCCTTTTTATATGAGGAGAGTTTTAACGGATGATGTTCTAGGTCAAATTTTTAGCAGGCAAACTAGATTTAAGATAAAACACTGCCCAAAAATTTCATACTCGTTTCGTGAAGACGTTATTAACTGAGTTTAGGTTTCCCATAACACAAGCCCCTATGATTAACACCCGTTTCAATGACGACAGAGAAATTTCAATTAAGGCTAGCTATTAGACAAACACTAAGTATCTAAAATATAGTAGCAAAAATTTCAATGTTTAATTTGAATTTTTAGGGTTTGAAATTTACCACCAGAGAAATAGAATAGATGGTGAAGGAATGTTGATAAACCCAATCAATATGTCATGGTTCAGTCATCCAAGGATATTTTGGTCCCTAATCTACATAGTCAAAAGAGGTACTCAACTCAACCTAACCGAAGGATCCTTGTCAATAACCATGAGATGTTTTATTTAATGCTACCTTATAGACTTGGGATAGATATTTGCCTAAGAGGACAAATTCAAATCAACCTTAACTAATAGAAAGCTTTTTACCCTATCAAGTATATCGTATGATTCATTACTCAAGAGTTTTAAGTCATTAAGAAACATACATGCACTAGTCATGATCCTAATTTAGTGGTACCCTTTCGAAACAAAATCACCTAGTCAGAGGGCCTTCATCATAATTGTTTACATGCGGTATCATTTGGCAGCCAAACTATTGATTAGAAGACACGTGCAACCTCCTTACTAGTGAGAGATTATTTAAGAAAGAACCATAAGGATATGCTCAACAAGTCATTAGCTTTTATGAGACGAAGTTATCCTCAAATTTATCCTCCTCGATAAACTGTTGCGAATGATAGAAGGATTTTGTATAGAGTTTTTGGTGTTTGATTTCAGTTTAAATATTTAAATTTTAGTAAATATCATACTTTTGAATTTCCATTAAAATTTAAACCCTTGAGAGATTAATTTTGGGATTGGGCATTTAAAAAGATAGGAACCCTTTTAGTTAACTTTTTGTCAACACGATCATCATCAAAGTAAAATTGAAGTTACTTTAAGAATATTTGTATATTGTCAAGGTTTGGAGGTATTTATAAAAACTAGTCCCCTCTAGATGAGATTCACATTCAATACGGATATCATCGATTTTTTAAGTAACTTTATTTCTTAGTTCAAATTTTGTCAACTATATTTACCCGTAACGGATGACCGATTTTACTAATTTTGTGAATTATCATTCGAATGTTAGGACTAAGACCTTGTATGTTTATGATAAATTTCCTTTAAAGAGGGTTGAAGGTCTTAATGTGAATATAAAATCAAAATTTCTCGATGAATTTTCGATTATACATCCGCTTATAAATTCAAGTCTCACCAACTCTAATTCTACAAAGGAGGAGAATTCAACTTGAAATTTATGTTTGCATTTAACTATGCAACATTCTAGGACTTTGATTTAGGAGTTTGGTGTAATGATCAAAGCTCATGAAAATAAAATTTTAATTTAGCTCACTTTTAACCCAATGCGGTGTTCACAAGCATTTGTGTTTGTGTGGTTAGCATGTTTATCGAAGCACATGAGAGACAATTTAAATTTATTTTCAAATAATATACATGTTTTCAATGCGTTTGCAAGATACACTTGCACACATTTCAAAGAGAGAAGTTTAAAATTATTTATAATTTTTCAGTTAACGCGACACTTTCAGACATCAAGCTTACGTATTCATCACCCTCGTCGAAGCACATGTGGAGTTTTCATTTTCAAGAAATTTAGAATTTGAAAAAAGATTGTGGAATTTTGACACATTTGCGCACCTTTTTGAATTAGGGTTTTTAAAATGCACTTACTATTCAATTTGCGCAGCATTCTCAAATGGCATGCGTACATATTCATCTATGGACATGCAGACTTACCATTTTTAACAATTATCTTCTCGTGCAACTTTCAATGTGCCAGAATTACGTATTTGCACAATTTTCAACACATCCATATGATGCTTGTGTGTGACATCTAGTGCGTGAATGCATTTGTAAGCTTATTGAGGCAATTTTGGTGGAGTTTGGAGATTGCCCTAGAATTTGTGCATATGACTTGAAAATATCTTGATTTGGTTATTTCATTCACCATCACATTTTTTCGTATTTTTCAATTTTAGAAATTTTAAAAATACCTTATGTTCGCTAGGATGAAAAGGGAATTGCGGATCTGATGGAAAAAAAGGCAAAATAGGGCGAGTATGGCAACATGTACGGTAACTTGTTTCATATCTTGTGTTGGGCGCATGTGGAAGCCGGTTATCGGATTTAGATTGGAGGGCAACGATGCATGCATGCAGGGGCAACGACGAGCTGGGTCGACAAGTTAGTTGGCGGCTTGACCAGCTATGGGGGAGTGCGGCCACGGGAAATCGAGAGGAGGGGTCCGATCTAGGGAAATGAACAGTAATTGGAATCTACTATGGGGATCATGCCACACTAAGGGCATAAGTGCGCCAAGCCGACTCTCTAGCCAACTCCAGCTTGACTCGTCAATGAGATCACAAGTTGAGCTTATCGAGCCACGAGTTTGAATTCGAGCTCGAGCCTAAACTCGAGCTCAAACTCAGCCTAGCTCAGCTCATAAGCTCGTTGAACCGCTCAATTAACTGAAATTTATCTTAAAACTACTTTAAATTATCATTATATAATATATTTTAACATTTTTAATTAATTCTACATTAAAAATAAAAAATTCTAAAAATATATCATTTTTAATTTGAAATAAAGAAAACGAGCTCAGCAATTGAGTCAAGCTTGAGCTTTGCAAACAAAATCGAGCCTATAATTTTTTTAAGGAGTCGAGCTCGAGCTTAGTAAGAACTAAACAGCCTTAGCTCGATTAGGCGGATACTCGACTAGACTCGACACGTTTACACCCCTCTGCGGCATAGTGAGATAAGGGGTTGTTGTGGGTGAGGCGACCGAGTGTATTGAAAGAGGGGCGGCTGCTAGGTTTTTAGAGGGGGAAATGAGAATGTGAGTGAAATAGGATAGGGTTTAGATTAGGTTTTTATTGTTCTATCTATAATTTATTAATTAATAATTAATAAATATAGGAGAAAATATCCTTTTGCCTTAGCAAAGGATGGGATACTTCTGTATCCAAAAGATTCAATAGAAAAAACAACAACAAGCCTTTATCCCACTACGTGGGGTCAGCTATATGAATCCAGCTTTTTCCACTATTTTGAAAATCAGACCGGACCGGCCGGTATAACTGGTTCAACCGTGAGCCGGTCTGGTGGCCGCCTGGCCGGTCCGATCAAGCTTCAAAACCAGTTCTGCATCGAACCAGATCAAATCGGATTGAACCGGCGGTTCAACCGGTGAACCGTTGAACCGGTCCGGGTTGAAAAGAACCGGCCGGTTTATAAAAATATTTTATTTTTGTTTTAATTAAAATTTTAAATATATATTTTAGTTTATTAAATGTTTTTAAACTTTATAAAATATTTTTATTAAATAAATTTTTTATATTATAAATTTATATATTATATTAAGTATTATTCTTATAAATATATTATTCTTAAATGATATTTATATGTATAAAATTTTATTATATATTTTAAAATTTTATAAATATTATTAAATGGTCATATACTTACATTATATTATTTTTATTTTATTAATTTTTAATAATATTATTATTTATTACATCATCCGGTTCGACCGGTCGAACCGTTAACCTCTCCCTCGTCCGGTTCATTGTCCGATCCGGTTTTCACAACCTTGACTTTTTCTTCATTTTGCCCTGTTAAGAGTTATATTCTCATTCAAATCTAACAAATAAATGTCATTTCTAATATTTTCTAACCAAGTTTTTTTAAGCCTACCTCTACCTTTCTTAACACAGGCCAAATATAATTCATCTACTCTCCTAATCAAGCCATTGGAATGACGATGTTTTATGTGTCCGAACCATCTACAATGACTCTCTCAACCCAAAATATCCTAATTTTTTTATTTGTTTAATTATTTAAATATTTAAATTTCAAAAATAAAATTTTAATTTTAATAGGAATATAGCTAATTTAAATGCTTGTTGATTCGCTCGCTAAGATTTCATCACTCGCACGTCATATTTTGCCTCATTCAACTTGCATGAGTGTAATTTTTTATTTTTTTTTCTCATGCAAGCACCAACAAATAATATATGGTTGCCATTTCCTAGCAATTTAAGCATTTTGGACACGATGGCACGATTCGTTTTGTGAAAGGAAGTCGTTTCAATTATGTATAACATTTCGCTCGTGGTTCATCGTTTTCGACCACTTTCGCTCGAGTTAATCGTGAAAGCTCTCTTCGATAATTTTGACTTATAAATGCAATGGCGTAGCATGTATCATGATCAGGGGTCGTTCGACAAGTCTGCACAATGTCACAGTCGTAGTTCGCTATTTCATCGGTTGTCCCGAGTGAGCGTGAAGGGCACCTCTATCATTATTTTAACATTTTGAACAAACCATTGATGCTTGTTTCGCATGTGGATGGAGCTTTGGGTACTTTTGTGTATGGTCGGGCACATCGAACTTGCCTCGAGCGGTGTTGCATCAGCCGAATGTCATATTCGTTGGACATGCTTGAATCATCAAAGGATAGATTTTATGGTCAACATAAATAAAATTATCTGCAACATTGGATTTTCACAAAGGTCTGATTTGACTATAACAATTTAGTTTACATGATAATAAGGCTGTTAGGCGTGCACCCCCACACAAGGCCGAGCTCAAACACAATGAAGAAGGCAGCTTTCACACCCACAGGCTGCAAAACATGTTGCTCCCAGCTTCCCGCCCAAACCCAGCCAATGAAGAGGAGATACAGGCTCAAGAAGGTGTGGAAGCTTAATATATGTTCATGGTAATCTTAAAGGGAGGGAAGACTGTTGGAATGCTTCCATTTGGGGCAGAAAAAAAGCAAAACAGTTAGCTAAATCTGGACTGTGAAGGAGATGCGGGGTAGTGTCAGGACTAAGGGAAAGAGGTGTGTACCAAGCTAGTACCGCCCTCATAAAGTTCTCTGAAGCTCTCAATGGAAGATAATGCATTAAACCATTCCAAACAAAGGAATTCCAAACAAAGGAAACGGGTGGCTTAAAATTCCAGACAGACTACAAGACTTTAAATACAATTAATTAATTAATGAAAAGTAAACCTAAGGAATCCTTAAACAAAAGGCTCTCTAAGGACCAAGTACAAACATGTCTCCAAAGCTATTAAATAATGCAGCCAAAGAAAATCGCTCTTAAATCAATGAATATTGGCCATAGATGTCATGGAGTAGAAACTTCACAATGCTCTTGATAGAATCCATCATACAGCTGCAGCAACTGTAGTCAAAACCGCTACAACACTCCCACGAGAAGCCCAAACTATCAATGCTTCCAAATGCTTGGAATACGTGCTCAGTCATCTAAGTAACATTCTTGGAGATAAAAGTTATGTTGGTTTATTTCAACCTATTCAAAGATGTTGAAGTATGAATCCCGAAATGATGAACACTAGAACGTGCAATTCAACATGAATCTCAAGTAAATTCTTACTTTTAGAAGAATAGGAAGGTACCAATGCTGCTTTCATTATAGAATGGAACAATGCCCCAGCACAATCAGCATGTGACATGTGATAAGACAGTCTGAAAATAAGAATACGAGGTCTTACTTCATATTGCTCAAGAAACAACAATAATTCTGGGGTTGAACTATGAAAGAACAGAAAAAGAAGGAACTTTAAATGAAATTTTTAAAGTCTGCAAATAAACGTATATTTTGCATGGGAGGGAAAATGTATAATGTATGTTCTTGAAAATAATATTTATGGATATTCTACAAAAACAAAGTGATTTAAAGTTGAACAGCTCTTCAAGTAAAGCTGCCTAAATTTTCCTGAGGATAGAATAAAGTAAATTGAAAATCACAACCTTCAATATTAAAAGTCTATGAAAACTTCCATATGCAGACAGGTAAAGAAATCTTTCTGAAAATATGAAAAAAGAAATTAACCGTAGTGAATTGATTTCCAAGATAACGTTCTCCAGATCCACACCAGCAAGAGCTCGTTGAAAAGTTGCTTCCACCTAAAGTTAGATTTCACTAATAAATGTTGGCTAAATTGAAAGTCGAGCTTCACTGGATTTTCATTGAACTTTAAATTAATGTGAAAGGTAAAGAAGAAGCTTCACTGAAAGTAACTATACCTCCTTCTCAAAATCAGCAGAGTCTCTATAATCTTCACCATCACCAACTGTACTCGCAGAATCAGGTAGCAACTCTCCAGATGCTGGAATACAGCTCGTGTCTTGGTCTGGTGCATCAACATCAGCAAAAGCATTTAGCAATGACTCCGAAAGCTTGTCTGCAGGGATTGGTGCGATTGAGTGCCTCCATTCATCTTCATTTCCTCCTTCACAGGATGACCATATATAACCAGCTCCAGAGACGTAAAACTATAAATAAAATAAGTAAATATTCATGCCAGCTTGTTGAAAAAACAAATAGAGGGAACCGTGAGGCCACTAAAATAATGCATTAAAAAAATGAACTTCAACATTAAGTCAGGACCATTTCATATTTGACTCAGTTCCTTAATAAACAAGTAAATACAAACTGATTATTCTGTAAGGACATTCATCCTTAAATATAAAGGAAAAATGAAGTGGTTATAAGAATGCTTGGGAAGCTAATATCAGCAGTAGCCAAATAAAAACACCTAACAGTTATATTCTAAGTCAGTTCGTTGATTAAATCCAAATTATGCCAAATTATGCTGATGTCCAAACTAATTAAAGTAATTTTTAATTGTTTATATATATATATATAAGTAATTTTTAATTGTTTATATATATATATATATATATATAATTTTTAGCTTGAGCTCATGAATTGTGAAATACATTAATACTTAAAATTATTTATTTTCTACTTTTTTTAATGAAATAGAATTATTTTCTTGTCAAATTGAGACAATATACTTAATTGAAATCATTCCTTATGATTACATTAAAAATCTCAAAATCTCAAGTACTTGATATTATACCTTCAATTAATTAGTAATATGTCACCATAAAATCATCTTGATATGACACGAGTCTCGATGCAAATATGAATTGCAGACTTCCAAAATTAAATTCAAGGTCATCCAAACTCCAATTGCAGCAAACTCATAGCCAAATTAAACATCTCACGGAGACGAACCAAATAATCAAAATTCAACATGATCCGAGCCCAAATAAAAGAACCAAACCAAACTTGAATGCTTCAAAGCATTAATTGGATGACCAAATGATATCAGAATATGACATGCTTATAGTCGAATCGAGTGGCTCGACAAGACGAATCCAATGAAACAAAGATTGCCTAATTCCGACATCGTTATGACATATAAATGTTCGAATAACACTCCATGATCGAGGGGATTGACACCAACCGTCTGATAGAACACTCCAAATTTGCCATAAATCTTCTCTATATTTAATTGGCATGTCACTCCCAAAAAACTAGAAATAGACACTTATTCTTCACATGGAGGGGAGAAGAGAGGAGAAAACTATAGAGCTCTCTTGCATCTCCAGCCAGCACAGCCAATGTCGGATTTCTTCCCAACCACCAACCATTGTTGAACTTCTGCCTGTTCATTAGCTGTCATCGGATCTCTTCCTGATCACCGACCATCGCCAAACTTCCGCTAGATCTCTTCTCGACCACCAATCATCGTCGGACTTCTGCATGTTCTTTAGCCGTCACCGAATCTCTTTTCGACCACCGACAGTCGTCGAACTTTTGCCAGATCTCTTCCTGACTGTTTGTTGACTACAGCCGGATCTCCCACCATCGCTGGTTTTCCGCCTGTCTACTAATAATCACTGGATCACTAACAATCGTCGGGCCTCTGTTGACCCTTCTCCCAAGTGTTGCTATCATATTTCAAATATCTGTCATTCCATCAAGATCATTAAAAAATTCAGTACCCATCTGAAATGGCAAATTCTCGAATATATTATAATCTTACTATTCTCAGGTTAAGGGAAGGGTCGACCATTGTAATATATTTAAACATAGTAGAATCCTTTCAGCTAAGCAAGACCTTGTGATTTTTCTCTTTTTTGGTTTTTCGTGTAGAAATTTTGGTGTTCCTTTATCATTTCAATTATCTATTTGTGTGTTGAAATTTCATGTATTGCTAAGATGTAAAACATTTTAACTCTGCTGCCGCGAATCTCTCAATCCGCAACAGTTAGAATAATGTGTCATAATTTAAAATCTAACAACACAATCATAGTTATCAAGATTTAGAGTATAAACTTGTAATAAAAATGACATGTTTTCCATTTCATAATTTTAGGCTCAATTTATCCATTTGCATTGAAACTTTCCAAACATTACAATTAATATGGCACCCATCATAAAACTTTGATTCTTCTCTAAATCTATTCTCCTTTATTTACTAGTATCTAATTTGTACATCAAAGATTCCATTGCTTAGCAAGGATGCTCATTAATAGTAGCACAAATATTTTCCATTGTCGAAGACCGCAAAAAAATTATAGATGTTTTATCTTCTTGCATTATTATTTGTTTATTATTATCATTTCAACGTCTGTAAGAAAGTATAAAATCATCTGAGAAATCAGTAAAACATGGCAGATATATATATATATATATATATATATATCTTCTATAAATCTGAAATTCAAAGCTTCCCATGTATAACTTCATCTTCAAAAGAACTACTTTTATTCTAAATTTGACACCTTTTGAATAATATATTTCTCCAACATTTAAAACAAGATAAGGAAAAGCAAAAACTTTTACAAAGTGCAAGAAGCGCACCTCAGAGGTCCCCGACCTATCTGCATCTGAGGTAGGAAAATCTACTTTCTGGGCATTCATCATAGTAGCAATTGCTGCAACAAGAGTGAGAGCACGTTAATGCACCCAAAACAAAACAAAAACCAAAAGAACAAAAACAAAAAAAAAACGGATAAATACGAGGACGAGTTATTGAGACAACCAAATACAGAGATAATCAAAGATAATATAGATAGAACAACCATTATATAGCATTGGCTGGAAAAGACTACCCAAATTTTTAAGGAAGCTATAAAGCAAAAACTGATGGAGGTAAATTCCACCTGACACCAGACCTGAGGAGGTCGTGGCCTGGACCGAGGATAGCCAAATAATCTGCTCTAAAACAGCACGTTAATTCAGCCCAAAAACTCAATCGTTGGGAAATGATCACCACCTGAAGTTGTCACATAAAACGACGGCCTTTCGATGACCCGGTTAGGAGAGTAGAGGTATTAGATTTGACTTATGTTAAGAAAGGTAGGGGTAGACCTAAAAAGACTTGGTTAGAAAATATTAGGAATGACCTTTCTTTATTAGGTTTAAATGAGAATTTGACTTTTAATAGAACACAATGGAGAAAAAGGATTCATGTAGCCGACCCCACGTAGTGGGATAAAGGCTTGATGTTGTTGTTGTTGTTGTTGTTATTAATTTAATATTTAATTAATTAATAATTAATTGTGAAATTAATATATAAATCTTAAAAAAATAAATTATCATTTATAATTTGAAATTTATAACATGTTAACAAAATAGGGCACACTATTTGCCCCTTGTGCATGTGTCATTGCCCATGCATGGCGCAGATAGCACGCATTATTATAATGCGCCGCACCGCCCCAACCAAAAAGCATCATATGTGCGTCGTGCTCCATGGCGCACACCATTTTGTGTCATTGACATGTATGGAATGTAAGCCCCTCAAAATCAAAATTTATCATTTCAATGGACGTAATCCCTATCCAAATCATCCAATGGATGTAAACCCAATCCAAATTAAAAACCAACATTTCAATGGATGGAAGCCCTATCCAAGTTAAATCGCAACATTCCTATGGATGTAAGCCCTATCCAAATTAAATCATTGCATTATAATGGATATAAGCCCTATCCAAATTAAATTAGGTCCTTTCATGGATGTAAGCCCTCTTTTAAATAAATTCGGGTATTCCAATGGTTGTAAGCCCCACTTTAAAACATCTATTTGGCAATCTCGCCTATAAGACTATGTTCTAAGACCTATAATTCGAGCAACTCATAAATAGGGTAGTAAGCTCCTAAGCTAATTAACTTCAACATTTCCAATCAATGTAAGCTCCCTTCTAACAATTTGGACCTTCCAATGGATATAAGCCCCAACCTAATTAAATCTAAGCATTTCAATACATATAAACCCCAAGTCAATTAAATCCGGACATTTCAATGGATGTAAGGCCCACCTTCATCAAATTTATCAGGCAAACTCGCCTATAAGGCTAGGTTATAAAACCGACAATTTTGGTAAATCATAAATGGTGCAGTAAACCGAAACCTAATTAAACCTTCGGGCAATTCAATGAATGTAAGCACCACTTTTATCAAGTTCAATCGAGCAAGCATAAAAGTCATTAACCCCATTAAAAAAATTAAACCTTCATGCATTCCAATGAATGTAAGTCCTATCTCAAATAATATTTAGGTCGACTCACAAAAAATGTAGTCAACCCCAACTTAAATCACATTCCGGCTAGCTCCTATGCTAATAAACCCACTAAGTTAATCAAACACTAAAATTATAGAAAATCAAAATCTATACACAGTTACCTTAGTCTACTCAGGATTAACGAGAAGAGTCAACACATGGTTGTTAATCAAATTCCTTGGATGTTCTGGCCTTCGGTTCTTTAGCAAAGGTAGACTGATTGTTGGTTTTCTCGGGATGACGGAACCGAAAGATCTTGATAGGATCTACCTCCATCCCCGCAAACATCTCCCATTAATTTAAATAAATCTCAAGTACAAAAACAACAACATCAAGCCTTTATCTCACAACGTGGGGTCGGCTACATGAATCTTTTTTCTCCATTCTGTCCTATTAAAAGTCAAATTCTCGTTTAAATCTAATAGAGAAAGATCATTTCTAATACTTTATAACCAAAGTCATTTTAGGTCTGCCTCTACTTTTCTTAACATAAGTCAAATCTAAAACCTCTACTTTTCTAACCGAGTCATTGGAAGGCCGCCATTTATGCGACCAAACCATCTAAGGCGACTCTCTCTAATCTTATCTTCTACTAGAGCTACTCCAACCTTTTCACGTATATGTTCATTTCGTATCCTATCTCTAAGGGTAAAGCCACTCATCCACCTGAGCATCCTCATCGCTAGTCTTATCAACAAGAAGAATATCATCAGCAAAAAACATACACCAAGTAATAGCTCCTGCATACATATCTTTAATGATTTGAATATAAGCGTTATTAACTCCTTTCTTTTTAAGAACTCGCAATAACACTTCTCTTGGAACTTTATCATATGCTTTTTCTAAATTAATAAATATCATATGTAGATCCTCTTTATTTTCTCTATATTTCTCCATCAAACCTCTCACTAAATGTATGGCTTCCATAGTCGACCTACCCGGCATGAATCCAAATTGATTTTGAGAAACATTAGTATCACGCCGCAACCTATGCTTCATAACTCGCTCCCATAGTTTTAAAGTATAACACATTAACTTAATTCCTCTATCATTCGCACAATCTTGTGCATCACCTTTATTCTTAAAAATAGGAATTAACACACTCATTCTCCACTCATCTAGCATCTTTTTAGTCTTCAAAATAGTATTAAAAAGTTTAGTAAGCCAAGAAATTCCTTCATCTCCTAAGCATTTTCACACCTCTATTGGAATATCATCAGGTCCAATAGCTTTTACACTTCATTTTCTTTAAAGCCTCTCTAACTTCGGTTTTACCAATACGTCGATAAAAACATACATCTTTATTTTCATTTAGAGTGCTAAGGTCACTACAGTCAATCATATTTTCACATTCTTCATTAAAAAGTTTAGCAAAATATCTCATCCACATTTCTTGAATATCATCTTCTAAGTACTTTTTGATCTTCATCCTTAATACATTTCACTTGAGCTAAATCCTTACTACTCCTTTCTCTTTGTTTGGCTAACTTATACATATATCTTTCTCCCTTCTTAGTATCTATTCTATTATATAAATCACTAAAAGCTAAGATCTTTGCATCGCATATTGTTTTCTCAAATTACTAAGCTTAAAATTAAATTGTATGATAGTAAGAATCATTAATTAAAAGTGCTCTAACAAAAGTGGAGTAATTAATTATAAGAGATTGTGCTCATAAGTTTAGACCCCATATCCAAATAAAACGGGCAAAAACATCAGGGTGAATATGCTTTATTAAAAATCAATCTACCTCACGAAGAATAGAATCCAAGCTTATAAGGAAGAGTTGGTGTCCTTTTTCTTGAGCGAATAGAACTAAATTGCTAAAAAATAAAAAAGTAATCACTCACATCACTTTCGTTCAAAGATCAAATCTCCCACTTCAATGTTCCTTAAATTCTTGATTGCCCTTCCATAACGTACAACTTAACAATCAAGTAAATGATTACTTCAATTTGCATAGCTAATTTATAACTCTATTTGCATCAAAAATTTTAATTAAATCAACAATATTAATTTAACTCTTACCTTAATTTCCAAGAACACACGCGTTTGCCACAATTCTTTGCCTCGATTATACTGCTCAATTCTATCACCGCCTAAAACAACATTAATAGTGTTAACCGACATCAAAAAATAGCATCTGAGGTGTCAAGAACATTGTTAAGGACATCGTCGCATCACACGTCAATGGCAATGTCAAACACATCCAATTATTAAGTCATATTTTCAATTGCATTGTTTTAAAATATATTCTAAAAATAATTGAAATAATGTTTAAATAAATTGTATTGATTACCTCTAACTATTCTCCCATCTCGTTGAGTCAATATCACACTGATCAACAAATATTCTTCTTCTTCCCTGTCTAAAACAATTGAATAAATAAATTTAATAAATTTGAATAATAATTTTCTTCTCAAATAAGAAATTTATATACGCTATATATATTTCTCCCCCTCCTACTCCATCGAACCGGATTAGAAAGCACCTCTTGCTCATTTTTTATTTCAATATCAGCCAAATTGCTGAACATACTCCTTTTTCTCTATTGATTAAAGACTCAATTGCTCGCAAACCCTCCATCTTCGTTGAACAGTGATAAGAGGAACATAAGATCGCACACCTCCTCCACCTCCGACTTCAAAAATTGCTCCAAGCCAAAGTCAAACTTGAATGAACAACTCAGTGAACAAAAAACAGCTCTTTCGTCCTGTCGAATAGAAACGCATGAACTCCTCTTCTCTTCTCCTTCACATTTGTCGAACAATAGCCATGGATCCACATGCTGCTTCTCCAAAAGTCAAACCCAAGAATAGCACAAACTTCTCTTCTCCTTAAAATGCATCGAGCAAGAATCATACGTGAACACTCTTCTAACTTCGATTCCACTGAACTGATCGAATTTGATTTTACTAACGTGAGGAGCTTTCTCTATGGTCGTGAGGCTTCACTCGACCAAGCATGCTCCGTGCCCCCTAGATTTCAACTCGTCTACCTTGATCAGCTTGATTGGACCAGTCCAGCAAACTTATTACACTAATTCATTATTTTTTTATTAAATTATTTTGAGGCAAGCCTCTAATTACACAATTTTAAACCATGCCCTAAAATTTGGACTTCTGCAACTTGTAAATTATTGTTACTACATTTATTTCAATGGTACCATAAGAGATGAGAAAGTTTATCCAATATTGAAGGAAAACTTTATCTTAATTACTATAGAATTTCATATTCAGGTACGTTTTCCAATTAAATTTCTTTTTAATATTGTAGGCTAAGCTAGTATGTGTGTGTGCATATATATCTTTGACTAGTGACAAAAAGTTATATTCATCAGAGGATTGATACAATCTATTTTATAAATTGTACTCACATAAAATGTTGTAGATATACAATATAAAAAATCTGAGATAACTTGAGAACAGTTAAAATAAAGAAAAAAAAAACGAACAACTTACAAACACACCAAATCTCATTTTTAGCACCCAAAATCTAAAATTTAGCGAAACCAAAATTAAACTGAGAAAAAAAAGTTATATTGTGACTTTGTTTGGTTCGGTTCTAATTACACTTAGGTCAGTTTGATTTTCTAAATTTTAGATCTAAAAACAATTGGTTCAACAAATGCTTCAACAAATCCATCCAAACCAACCAAATGACAACACCCCTACTTGGAAGTCTAGCACTATTACTTCCACCATGCTGCCCAATAACTAACAAAAAAAATGTTTACCAATAGAACCACGGCTTTCTTTGTTATGCTAATTTTTAACATATTACTAGAATAAAAATGAATTGTCATTTCTTATACCGCTAAATAGAAGTAAAGACTCACAAATTATCTACTCTTATAAGATTTAAAGAATAGTGTGAGTAGAAATCACCTTGATGAGGACAAAGCATCATATTAGCAAAAAATTTAATACAAGAAGTAATTTAAATTCCATACAGTTAGCTCACAAAATTATAATTTCAATTAAGTAAATGATGAAAATGATCCCAAGATATTAGGTGAGTCCATTTTAGTACAAGTTTTAATTAAGTATTCAATTGAGTCCCTAAACTCATCAATTTTGACTCAATTTTGTCCCGCCATCAATTTTGCTATTTTTTCAGACGAAAATTGGTTGAGAGAAACTTTCAATTAGGGGATTTTAGCCCATTTATGATCGATTTTACAACCACCTCAAACTAATGAGATAGACCCTAAATTCCCTTATGAAAAGCTTCCATTCACTCATTTTCATTTAAAAAAAAAGACAAAATTGGCAATAGGAATAAATTGGTACAGCTTAATTGAGTTGAGGGACTAAATCAAAAAGTTTGAAAAGTCTGGGACTTAAAATAGACGCATCAAAAAAATCTAGAGGCTAGTTTAATCATTTACACAATTTTGATTAAAGCATCCTAATAAATTAAATTTCCAAAGTATGAAATTTTACATGGGCTTTCTATAATTCCAGTATTAGCATCAGCATACTCCAATTCTTCATCACTATCCTGCTTGGATGGTTGTGGAAGAAGGGAAACTTTTGAGTAAGCAGGCACCACTATTTGCTGCCCAACTTCAACCTGGAAGAAAAATTTATTTGACGCAATCACAATCAAAAGAGTATTATGTATGTCAAAAAACAAAGCCCGTTCAGCTGCATATTTAACAAATCTGATACCATATATCAGCCAAACAGTAAATTTTAAACAAGCAAGCCAAAATCTAACTAGAATCAAATTTCTAAAAGTTAGCATTCTTTCAAATTAGAAAGTAAAAAGACGAAAGAATAGGGAGGGGCTTAGTGCTTCAAACAATAAAGGAAAAATTAGCATTGACACTTCAAAACACAAATATGCTAGCATAAACGAAAGTATAAGCAAAAGAAATACAATAGAAGCAACAAAAAAAGATTAGTTATCAACATCATCAACATTAGGCTTGTCCCAACTATTTGGGGTTCAGCACTATAAATACTCACTATAATCAACATTAGGCTTGTCCCAACTATTTGGGGTTCAGCACTATAAATACTCACTTTTATTCAATCTTATTGAGTGGTTGTCTGATTTGTTAAGCATATTGTTTGCAAATCTTGTTGAGCAACTTCCATTAAGATAATCTAATGTGAACAACTTTCCTTTTAATTCTCTTAAACTAATTTTATCATCTCATCTAAAAAGTACATTTTCTACCCTTCATTGCACATGTTCAAACTACCCAAGATTATTTCAACTACAATATCTTCCAAGATCTCACTCTAATCATTTTTTAATTTACCAATTATATCACACATCCAACTTAACATTCTTATTTTTATCACGTTCAACTTAAAAATCTATGATTTTTTTCTAGCCCAACATTCAAATCCATAAAACACCAACTTAAGCCTCAATAATATATCTTATCATACAAAACTACCAATGTACCATTGGGATTATCAGAAACCTTATTGCATCTAGAACAATTTTTTACATGGAAAATAAATCTCAAGGCACTTGTAAAAGACAAAACTCAAGATTAATTCAGGCCAACTTGACTAAACTTGTGCCCAAATTAGCTCCTGACTTCCACACATGCTTTGAAAATTCAACCAAACCAAATCACTGTCACTGCATGCCTTAACTAAGCAAATTGTGGATCAAATGGACCTAAATCTACTTGAACAGGACAAGATTAGACCGATGTACATGAGGAGGCTACAAATCTAGGAAGTAAAGGTGTTCTTAGAATCACCGTGAATGACATGCTCTACGTCACCACAAGTCATGTCTCAAAATAATCCTCATGGAACAAGAAACTACTACCCAACACTTTCATCAACATTTGTGTTTACTATTCTTGAATCTTAATGAAGAGGTGATGCACCCCCATCAAAAATCTTTCACTAATGAGCTAAATTAAACCTTGAATAGTCGCCTTCATTGAGATTGACAAAAATTGGAGATAATTTGATGAGTGTTTCATTTCAACATTAGTGTAATATGTATAAATTCTTAGGAGAGTGATGTAGAACCAAGCTAGACATGATTGGGGTGGGATTATTGATTTAATAGAGTTGTCAATTATGATCTCTCAATTAAGGAAATAGGAATTAAATCAAATTCCAAATCTGAAATTAATTTGGAGTAATTGATTGAGAGACTTTATTGGGAGGAGCAAAAAGGGGAAAGGGAGAGAGGGAGTGGCCGGCCCCTTCAATGGAGACTTGATTGGAGTGTTTTATGACTTGTCAATCCTAGGCTATCAATTATGGGAGGAAAAATTAAGGCCAATCTCCCATTAAATTCAAATTGGCATGATTGGTGGAGGTTCCCTAATATAAGTCATGTTATTTTAGGAAAGTTATTTCAGATTTTGAGCAAATTAAAATCTGATTTAAAAGTCACCCTAGTTTGCTGAGGTGTTTTTGATAATGTCCAAAAAAACATTAAAAGGTGAGATCAAAACTTACCTAAACATGTTTCCCCAATTTTTGTACATCACAAAAATGATCAAAAAAATTTTGTAACTTTTTTATTTTATTATGATCATATATAATAAAGTAATATTTATAAAACTATGGAAGATAATTATGGAGCATTGGTTACGACGTAATACTAATGTTTCTTAAAATCAATTTGGATTCATGCCGGTAGGTCTACTATGGAAGCTATACATTTATTGAAAAGTTTGATAGATAAGTATAGAGAGAATAAGGAGAATCTTCATATGATATTTATTTATTTAGAGAAAGCATATGATAAAGTTCCAAAAAGAAGTGTTATGGAGAGTTCTAGAAAAGTAAGGGATTAATAATGTTTATATTCAAGACATTAAGGATATGCATGCAGTAGTTGTTACTTGCGTTCAAATACTAGATGGTTTGAACAAGTATTTTCTTATTTATGTTGGATTACATCAAGGATCAGCCTTAAGCCCATATATTTTTGTTTTAGTCATGGATGTTCTCACTAGACATTTGCAAGAGGTCGTACCCTAATGTAAGCCTTTTGCAGATGATATTCTTCTTGTTGATAAGACTAGAGACAGAGTTGAAGGTAAACTTGAATTAAGGAGGTCAAACTTAAAGTCTAAAGATTTTCTTTTGAGTAGATTTAAAACTGAATATATAAAGTACAATTTTAGTAGTAATAGATCTAGTGGGGGGATTGTAATTCTGGGCAATCAAGTCATTAATAAGAGTACATGTTTTAAATATCTTGGGTCTATTACTCAGAGTGATGGTGAAATATATGAGAATATTATTAGCAGAATTCAAGTTAAATGGTTGAAGTGGAGGAATGCATCGAGCTTGTTGTGAGATAGAAAAGTCCCCCTCAAACTTAAGACAAAATTCTATAAGATAGTGGTGAGACCTACAATGTTTTATGGTGCAGAATATTGGCCATTAAAAAAGAAGCATAGTATTAAGTTAAGTGTTGCAGAGATGAGGATGCTCAGGTGGAACCAGTGGCTTTACTCTTAGAGACAAGATATGAAATGAGTATATACGTGAAAAGATTAGAGTAGCTCCAGTAGAATATAAGATTATAGAGGGTCGCCTTAGATGGTTTGCTCACATAAAACGGCGGCCTTCCGATGACCCGGTTAGGAAAGTAGATGTATTAGATTTTGCTAATGTGAAGAAACGTAGAGGTTGACCTAATAAGAGTTGGTTAGAAAATATAAGAAATGACATTTTCTTATTAGATTTAAATGAGAATTTGACTCTTAACATAACACAATGGAGAAAAAGAATTCATGTGGCCAACCCCACAGTGGGATAAAGGCTTGATGTTGTTGTTGTTGTTGTTGTTACTGCTAAAACTCTTGATTAATCAAAATTTGATAACCTTACTTCAAAGCTAGTAATGATCAACATATATTCCTATCTTGAAGGTGGAGTGTGGAAATATTGATCTTGCTTCACCTTGGCAATCTACAGCATCTATGGCCTTCCAGGTGACTTCACGACCCTTGCAAGCACTTACTCAGCTGGAAGTTATGCTCGTCAGCCATGTGATCAGCCATCTTGAAAATCTGCCACACTACTGCCTTCCATAAGCTGTCTGCCAACAATTATTTTCTAGTCTGGAATGATTTTTTAAATATGGACTTTCCTGTTAACTCCTCTTTATGGGGCTATATTTCTCACATAAATATTATATCAATTCTACCCATTGGAAAGCAAAAATATGTAGTATTCTTCTTTTGTATTTTTCAACAGTTTCACTCTTGAAGCATGAGCATTGAAGGGTATTTAACAAGATTATACAAGAAAATTACTAACAATAACTCCAAATGCCAGCTTCAGCTTATTGGCACTTCTCATCAGTATAAAGAAGAGTTCAAAATACTCCACGTCCACAATATTTCATGTGGCACACAAGATTTAAGCCCCAAACATTGCCTATAAGATGGATTTGCAAATTAGTGAAGCCAAGTACATCAAAGTGGTTAAACCAAATGTGTAGGCAATCATTCAGTTTACCCCACAGGTAGAAAGAGATAAATTTTCTCAAGACAAATTAAGAATGAATATGGATAATATTTCAGCCATAAATGAACGTCATCTTAACAATGATAAGAACTTCAATTACCTTAAAGGATAATATAACGCCTGGCTCGAGAACTACACCTGCCCTTAGGTGAACACCATCACAAACAAGAGCATGGCTTAATTTACATCCATCTTCAATTTTGACATTATCCCATATATAAGAACCTTCTATTGTAACATTGTGCCCGATTGTGCAACCTTGACCAATCACTGAATTAGATATAACAGCATTATCACCAACAGTGGTTGCATTACCAAGCACTGTAAAAGAATCAATATGTGCAGAGCGAGATTGGACAACCTCTGTAAAAATAAGTTAAATGTTAAAATCATTTACATAACAGACGCAAGTTCATAATAATGGGCTGATTAAAAACAATCAGATTCAAAAACAAAATCCACTATCAGAAGAAATAATAGGCGAGTTATGCGTTGTAATAGTCTGTTTTAAGGGCTTTGATCTGACGTTCCTAAATTTGAAAAAAAATCCTGCTTTATAGCAGATCTTGTGCATCGTTAGATTTTTTATTTTTTTAAGTTACAGGGCAATGTGTTCTCCCTTACATAAGCACAAGACAATGCTCTATACACTTTTTTGTCCAATATTTAGAGCTCATATTGTTAAAAAAGAAACTATTCCTAATCAATTAAATTTCAATAGAACCCTAGGTCAGTTGCTATCATTAATCCGTATGAATAACGTACTCTGAAGACCATGAGCATGCACCTCCACTTCCAGCCCCACATATTCGTCCAACAAAAAGAATGTGGTGCTTTAAAGTATCTAATATCCCAAAGATACTTTAGTGCACTAGACTTCCAGCAATGCTCTGTGTCAGAGTGCAATAGCACATAACACTATTTAAATTCTAACACTTAAAGACTTCTATGGAACCCTTTCATTTATGCATAAACATATGAGCAGTTGAGATTTTTTTTAAATTGAAAGATTATTATCATTCATTGATAGAATCACATACCATTATTTAAATGGTAGAATAGATACGTGATTTCACTTATGTGTATATTATTTTTTGTATCACAATAAAATTTGTGTAATACTTTTATTTAACTATTTCAATCATTTTTTGAGAGAAATACTTTTACTTCAATAAATCTTTAAAGTTGTTAATTTTCCTGTGCATTTGGAAGTTGTTTTCTAGCATACACTGAGAAAAAGAGCCAATAAATTGGCCTACGAACAATCAGAAAAATCTAACAACACTCTATTTCACGCCTATTTTAATAAGACGTACACCTTAATATCTCTAAAAATTTTGATAACATAATTAAATTACTTTTCGGTCAAACATTCTAAACGGCGATAAACAATGATATATACATTGTAAATTCAAGCATTTTCCAGAGCAACAATGTTAACCCAAGCCAAAACTTAACGATCACCGACAACAGAGCCTTGTTAGAATTCACATAATTGGAGAGAGAAAAGGATTCAATATTATTACACAAATTTATCCCTATTTATATATCTATGCAGGATATCTTAATAAAGAAAAAAATAAAGACAAAATTATTCATAATTGCGCTAATATAATCCTTCCTAAATCAGCCACCCGAATATGGAAGGAGATTGGCATAATCCAAGTGAGCCTCCCACGGATCTCCATCCTTGGCAGTGAGATCAAGGGCCTAAAGGGTGGTTGGGATTTTAACACTCCCCCTCAAGCTGGGGAATACAAATCAGTCATTCCTAGCTTGGTAATTAGTCCAGCAGAATTATCAAGTCCCTTAGTGTACCATAGTCTTCCATTTGGTCAAAATTTTGGGAGAATTAGCTTCAACGATAAATGATAGCAATGAAGGCTATATCAATCAAGCCTGTAGAGGAAGCAATGAAGGCTGAGTTGAACAATAGCCCTCAAGATATTGGAAATGGCAATAAAGGTCGGTGGTGGGGCAAAAGAGAAGGTGGATTAATTATCCTTTAAGTCTGTCTCCTTCTTGGTTCTCAAGGGAAGGTCTGCAATGAAGGCACGACAATATATGGCAAAATTCTGACAATGAAGGCCAGAGGTAGGAACATGCATTCCTCATAATTCTAGCAATAAAGGCCGGTAGAATGACCAATATTCCTCAAAATTCCAGCATTTTTATAGTAATGAAGACTATATGTTTGATTCTGCAAAGCAATGAAGGCTACCAAAAAATAAGATCCCTCTGATCTTTAGTTACGACAATAAAGGCCGATGTTTTTTTTTTCTCTTTTTTTATCAACGCTCTGAGATGAATTTTCTTCATACATTGTGATATCACAAGACTACTTTTAATTATATCAGAAATGAAGGCTGATTATATCAGCAATAAAGGCTATTTTGATTATATCAGTAATAAAGATTGATATTAGGTCTTAATCAGATCTTAAATCTGATTTAAGGCTTCTTGCTGCTGTCAACTCGGCGTCTCTACGGATCTAAGCGAATCAGAAAAAACGAAAGAATCTCCCGATCGAATCGTCTGAGCGAGTGTCTTCCTCTATGCGGGAGTCTTCAGGGCTCGTCGATGTTCGATTTTTGTCGTTGTTGTTCGGCTTCCTCTCGGTTTAATAATCTGAACTGAGCCGAGTCTTTAAAAACTCAAATCGAGCATAAGCTAGGGCGCACGCGAGAGGAGCTCTGTCTCCGTTCCGAATGAGCTCCTGGTTTCGACGTTGGCGTGAGAGCAGAACCGGTCCGCCCCTTGCGGCGTTTGTCTTCTTCGTTCTCATGCTTCGGTGTGAGATCAGGCGGTAATGCCCCCTCTGTTTCATTCGCAAGCTCTGACCTTGTCGTCAGCTCAGTCCGTGTCGTGCGCAAGGCTTTGTCCGGCTTTGTCTTCGTTGCTTCTTCGGCTCCTTCGTGGAGTTCGACTACGCTCCTTCGATGACTTTACATTCCTATGGGATCGGATGTTCCGATACTTGGATCGGGATACCAAGAAGTTCCCTTCCGGCCAGGATTTCTTCTTCTTTTCCCTCTTTGATCTTTCTACAACGGCAATGAAGGCCCTTGGCTCTGATACCCTGTTTCACATAATTGGAGAGAGAAAAAGGATTCAATTATTATTACACAAATTTATCCCTATTTATAGATCTATGTAGGATATCTTAATAAAGAAACAAATAAATACAAAATTATTCATAATTGCGCTAATATAATCCTTCCTAAATCAGCCACCCGAATATGGAAGGAGATTGGCATAATCCAAGTGCGCCTCCCACGGATCTCCATCATTGGCTGTGGGATCAAGGGCCTAAGGGATGGTTGGGATTTTAACAAGCCTAGATCCAGGACAGCAATAAAATGCAAAGACTTGAGGACTCAATTGTACGCATAAAAAAATCATGCTTCTAATTGCATTTCCCAATTTATAGCAAGTATTTTGAGCCATACCAGGAGCTTTATAGATTCCTTCTCTGTCTAACTTGATCTGCAAGCCATTCCCTAGATACTGCACATCTGGAACAAAAGGATATGTCCACCTCTGGAGTATGTCTTTGCTAATTGTATCGTAACTCCTGAAGTTGTCTACTCTTGCTGCATAGCTTGACTGAATCTCATGAGTAAAAATTTTGTATCCCATGATCTGTTTAAAGAATAATTTATCAAGCTTCAATGAAATCATGTCTCATTATATAAATTGCAAGATTCAAAATTGGATGAGTATGAATGTTTTCTCTAAAATTGATATTGGGGAATAAAACCGCACATGTGCATATCAAGTATAAGTGCATTTGTCACAAATAATAGAAGTCTTATCTTGACAACAAAATATGGAAATAGATTTCTTCAAGAGAAACAACATATGAAAGAGTGCCCTGGTGAAGTGACTTGAAGTAGAATGACATAGTCCTCAGATGGATTTATTTCATAATTATTTTTTTATTATTGGACCTGCTTTCTTTTCTTTCTCTTAGAAGGATAGTTTTGTAATTAGGAGAGTCTAGGTGTTACTAAGAGATGCTAGCCTATTCACCCCATCTTCTTAGAGAGAAAACAGCTTTTGGAGAGTTTATCTTCTAGTTACCCTGAATTTGGAAAGGATTCTCTTGTTCTTGGAAATGCAGACAAAGGGATATGTTTGTAGTGGAGTCCGGGACTAATCCACAAGCAATGCCAAACTCCTAAAAAATTCTGCAACAGTCACCAGACATTGGCAAGCAGCAAATGTTGACTAGGCAGAACCATGGGCACTAAAATGTTGTGGGTGTCTCTCTCTCTGGTGGAAGTCCAAGGGCTGCAGTAGCTCTGTCTGGTGCAAAAGGGCTCCCGGGGAACCTATTATAGAGAGAGAGTCCTTTACTGGTGGTCAGTTTCAGTACTCTCTTTCTTGCCTTCTGAACAGAAAAGGTGGTTTTTGTGGGACTTTAAGTGCTGATCTTGAATTTGGAGAAGTTGGACAGCACCAACAGCTGCTGGAAAACCTTGCCTTGGGGTGGCAGCAGCAGGAAGGACCACCAACAAGTAGATGGGTTGTTTTCCTTGGGAGTTTCAACCATTGCAATGCAATACGCATATTTCTACAATTTTGAGAATACACCCTCGGCAAAGAATTCTAAGGATCTACTCCAGAGTTTAGGTTTTGATATGCAGCCTGTCCTTTTTTTGTCTCGTAACAATTCAACATACTGTTATTACTGTAATACCCAACTAGCACATCATAAGCTTTCGTAGTAATCTAGTCAGCAGGACATTTAAATTTGAGGCTGATGCTTTTGCCAATAAAAAACACAGGATATACATTGGTGTTTCTAATTTTACATTATTATAGTTGCTCTTTTGTTTTACTCTATTTGACTGTAATCTTGTTTCTTCTTCGGTATCATGAAAATTTTCGTTTATATTCTTGTTGTTGTTGTTGTATTCATCACAAGGATTAGGTGGAAATTTCAATTAAATTTGATGCTGGAAGACCAATATCCATATGTGACAGATCTAACTAAATTGAATCTATTATGCAAAAGAATTGAGGTGTATATTAGGTCATAACTATTAAAATTGAACTTGGGTGGTGAAAATGGAGAACATTTTACAAGTTCGATGCAATCAAGAATATCTTAAAGATTAAGGGTGAGGCATTAGTTTCCCATCTTTAAGAGTACAGACATCAATCTAATGTTAGAATTAAGGTAAACTTAGATGAGTATTTCCTTTTCTGGAACATTGTATTCCTAAGAACATATTGGATATACGAAGCTTCATTAAACATTCAATTCAAAAATCAAATGTGAAAGCTAGCTGCATACCTTGTAAAGTAAAGTTTATCTTTCCAATCAAAGTTCATTCCTTAGAAACTCTACTGCCCAAACCTTAGGGCCATCATAAGAGAAATCAAAACAATTTCAAAATATCATCAATTGTGATAGCTAATTCATATCCAAAGATATCAATTCATCTAATTTTCAAATCAATAATGGGTTTCTATTCAAGCATTCCTCGCACTTCACTTTACAAATGTTATATGAAAATAATATAATAATTGGAAACCTTGGATAGGGTAAGACTATCACGCTATTTTCATTAAACTTTATTTGTCTTCCATAAAACATAATATCACATTCGTGACGTGGGTAGAAATACTACATAATTTTCTAAGATCTACCAATATCCCAAATGCTCCATGGATTGATTTAGCAATGAATTAATTTTTTAGCTTACCATGAACTTCCCGTGGACATGATTCCATATATATTTGGGTTGGTCAATAGATTTCAAGATGAGACACTGATGCCTCACATGTAGCAATAAAGGATATCTTGGAGATTGAAGGGTAGATTACACAACACTATAGTTAATTAGATATGTTATCTAAGTTCAAGTGTTAGCAACAAAAAAGATTCGCTAATTGTTCATTAATTGTGATAAGAATAAACATATTAAAAATTTAAGATATGATAGAATTAGAGTCGATTATGTTAGAAAGATAAGAAGGGTAACACCTATCAAGGGTTAAGTAGAGTAAAATAGACAAAAGTGTTTGGGAATGTGCAAGATAGGAAAATATGCACCTAAAGATAAGTAAATAAAATTGATGTGAAAAGAATAGGAAGAAAAAAGGGTAGACCCTCAAATCCTAATTTTATTTTATTATACCTTGAAAAAAATAAATTTTTTTAGAAGTTTCAAAATCACAATTTTGTAGAATTGATTTAGCTATAATGAAAAGCAAATGATAGACTAATGAGTGAACAAAAAGATTAAGTGGATACATCCCTGCATACATTAGGTAGAAAAGAAAAAAAAAAAGAGAGATTAAGTGAAAGAAAGAAAAGAACAAGAAATACACAAAAGGCTACATTGCTAGGGGATGTGAGAAAAAACTTGTATAAATTTAAGTTAATAGTTTATGAAGTGGTCAATAAATATGATGAAAAGAACGATTCATAAAGCCAGCTATTAAAAGTTGTAATAAGACTAATGGATGATGATGATAAACCATCAAAAAATATTTCAAGTGCAAGAAATCCTTCTTTCATAAATAGAAATTTTTTGCGTGCAAAATATTGTTAGCAATTATTCTTTCGAAAACGAACTAGTAAATGATAAGAGCAAGAAACTCTAGCTCTGAAGGATGTTAATGAAATTCTTTAGACTGTGCATCACACTAATATCTAGATAGACATGAAATGACAGTCTTAAAAGCTGGTCATAAACTAAACCTAATCATGGATCCAAAGGATGCTATGCCTAGCCCCAAACAAGTAGGAAAAACATTATTTACCATACAAAGGTTAATTTGAGATTAGAAATTGGTGACGAACCGAAAAATTCTGGAAGAAAAGTGCTTGATAAGGTTATAGTAGAAATCATGTATTAGGATAAATTAAACAGGTCCTTTAGGTTCACCCAATCCTAGGTCCATAGATTTGAAACGAGAAAATGACCAAAATGATCCTTCAACTCTTTGTGAGGGACCAAAATTGTCTCCAACTCTTTTGAGGGATAAATTTGGTCTCTCAACTCCTTAAAAATTGGCCTTTTTCGGTCCTAACATCAATTTTTTGGGATTAATGGTGTTACATCAAGGGGTATTTTAGTCTTTTTTATTTAAACTATTTATAAATTAATTTTGCTTTAGTCTTTGATGTTCTCACTAGACATTTGCAAGAGGTTGTTGATGGGGACATCGAATGGAAAGTCTATCGAAGACGTGGCTGTAGATCAACAGCCATGATTTATCCGATGTATTTTTTTTTTATGTTTATGTTTTTTTATTTATTGATGTAATTTTTCTTTTATTAGTTTTCCCTTTTTACCCTTGCTTAAGGGAATGAGTTTTGTAAGCCCTTGAGGGCATATTAGTCCTTTTTATTTTGAGTCCTTGTAGGAGGCTATTTAAAGCCCCCCTTTGTTCTATTTTGGTTAATTAATGATTATTATGAGAATTTGCTTGCACTTGTGTTTGGAGAGCGTTTGAGAGTTCTTGGAGAGAACTTTGGAAAGATCCCTTGGAGAGGGAGATTGGCGCATCACCCACCAACCTTGGAGACGGCCGGTTTTGTGATCTCATATCTTCGATTTCCCTTAACTCTATCTCCCACCTTTTCTTCACGATCTTACTTCTCCCTAGTCGTTTCCTTCCACCCACCAAAACACCGCCAACATCTCCACCTTGCCACCGTCCCCTTACCCGCCCCCATTCAAGCCACCGGCCTCACCCGCCCCATCCCCCATTGCCTACTTTGGATAATTCCTAATTTTGGATTGCCATAATTTAGTTGGTCTTTGAATTCAAATTCTTTCCTAAATTATAAAATCTATTTTAGGAATCAAATTTTCCCTCCATTGGATTTTGAATTAATTAGGATGACTTAATCCATTCTAAATCCAATCTCCAAAATTAAGGAAGCATTAAAGCCTCCTTAATTCCCTCCCTCTCACCCCTAGCCGCCGGCCATATTGGGCTAAACCGCCGGCCCCACTCCACTTGCCTCCCTTTGGATCTTCTAATTTAGTTTAAATTAATTTGGAATAAATTTGGAATCCAAATTAATTAAATTCAAGATTCAAATCCTTTCCTATTTGCATGAATCTATTTTAGGAAAGTTCTTAAATTAAATCCCTTTGAGTTTCAAATTCAAATCAGATTTATTAAAATACTTTCTTAATTCCTAAAGCCTTAAATAAGTAATCCAATTTATCTCCCCAATCTCCTCCCTCATCATTAAGCCGCCGGTCCCCCCTCTATAATAAATGCAATGATTTATTTCCTAAACCCCCTCCTCCTCGCTTGGAAATAAATTCAAATCAGCCTCTATCTCCCCAAAGCCGAAATCTCCCAAGGCCCCCATACTCATTTCTTTCCTCAAATCACCCTCCTCCCCACTTGGAAACATTTCCAAATCATGCCTTCAGCTATCCGTCTCCTTCCCATGTATCTGGACAAGCTTCTTTCCTCCAAAACGCTCCCTCACAGCCCATCCAACTTCAGATTTCTGCTTCTCAAGCTTGCTGCCAGAAATTCCTGCACCTGAACTTGATTTTCCACCTACCGGAAGGCTCATTAACTGCTGCCCTAGGAGGACAGCCCGCTGTCCCGTAATTCTCACCAGCCCCTTTTACTATGATATCATAATAGAGACCCTTCCTTGCTGACCAGAACTTCCCAAGGTCTGAAACTACAACTTCTAGCATTGATGGCTGACCCGGAACTAGATTCCGGCATTGTTTTCGTTGTCCACCTCCTTTGACTTCAACCCGGAGATTGACGGTTCCGTGGAACAATACGTTGATCGCATCCTTCTTTCTTTGTCCTAGCCGAAGCAACCAACGAACAGTTATCGGACATCGAGTGGAGCATCACCGCGGGGTCTCAATGAAGATGAACTTCTCCCCTTGTTCATGTATCATCCTATTCTACTAACCTTGTAGGAGATGTTCTAAGCAAAGAATCGTGCAGCGCTTATCCCCTCCGCCTAGTAAACGTAGGGTTGTTTTCATCTATGTTACTAAGCTTTCTTTGTTAGATTAGGGTTTATGTTGAAAACTACTTCGTTTGCATTGTTTTGAATTTCCTAAACATTTTAAATTGGTTTAGCATTCTTATGTAACTTGGCCTAAACGGATGTGACCATTTGTTGGTTTTCTTTTTTTGTTTTTTATTGCTAATAACTTAAATGGTGTTGCTCTTTAAATTATTGTGCAAACTTTCCTTTCAAGCATTGTAGTTCTACATCAGTTGTACCCTGGTGTATGCTTTTGCTGATGATATTCTTCTTGTTGATAAGACTGAAGAGGGAGTTGAAGGTAAACTTGAATTATGGAGGTCAGCCTTAGAGCCTAAAGGCTTTCGTTTGAGTGGATTTAAAATTGAATATATGGAATGAAATTTTAGTAATAATAGTTCTAGTGGGGGATTGTGACTTTGGGTGAGCATGTCATTAATAAGAGCACACGTTTTAGATATATTGGGTCTATTGTTCAAAATGATGGTGAAATAGATGAGGATATTATTAGTAGAATTCTGTTAGACCGGTCCAGCCGATCCCGCCGGTCCCGTATGTACTGGATCAAGTGAAAATATGGGTGGATGTATCCCCCTCTATGTGCTGCCGACCTAACCGCCAGATCTCCTAGAGTCGATTAGGAAGGATTTTTGAAGGAAGTAGGAGGAAAATTTGAATGTAGGGACTGTTTAGGGATTTCCATTTGATTTGTATGCATTAAATAGTTTGTTTTCCTAGGATTAGGACATCTTGAATTTGGGCTGAATTTTGAGATCTCTTAGATTTAGGCTTTTTTTTGGGCTCCAACGGCATCTAGAGATTTGGGAGAGACTGATCCTCCTCTCGATTAGAGGATCAATTGTATCTTGCTATTTTCCGTTCCCTTTCATCAAATAATACAATTATCTATTGTTTTCGTGTTTTTTGTGTGAATTTGTGTGGAGTAATCTTGTTGTTTTCCGAAGATTGATAGAAAATATTTGAGATCTACAAATGTTTCTTATCAAATTCAAGTTGGATAGTTGAAGTCGAGGAATGCGTTAGGCTTGTTGTGTGATAGAAAATTCCCTCTCGGACCTAAGGGAAAATTTTATAAGATGGTGGTTAGACCTACAATGCTTTATGGTGCAAAATGTTGGTCATTAAAATAGATGCATAATATTAAGTTAAGTGTTGCAGAGATGAGGATGCTCAAGTGGATGAGTGGCTTTACTCTTAGAGACAGAATACGAAATGAGCATATATGTGAAAAGGTTGGAGTATTTCCAGTGGAAGATAAGATTAGAGAGTTGTATTAGATGGTTTGGAAACATAAAATGGTGGCCTTCCGATGACCTGGTTAGGAAAGTAGATGTATTATATTTGACTTATGTTAAGAAGGGTAGACCTAAAAAGACTTGGTTAGAAAATATTAGAAATGACCTTTCTTTATTAGATTTAAATGAGAATTTAACTTTTAATATGGCACAATAGAGAACAAGAGAAGCCTGCAATGCTTTATGGTGCCGAATGTTGGCCATTAAAAGAGAAGCATAATACTAAGTTAAGTGTGGCAGAGATGAGGATGCTCAGGTGGATGAGTGGCTTTACCCTCAGAGATAGGATACGAAATGAGCATAAACGTGAAAAGGTTGGAGTAGCTCCAGTAGAAGATAAGATTAGAGAGAGTCGCCTTAGATGGTTTGGTCACGTAAAACGGCGGCCTTCCGATGACCCGGTTAGGAGAGTAGACGTATTAGATTTGACTTATATTATTATTTTTTTTTAAATACTATTACTTGAAAATTATATTTAATAAATAATTTAATTAAATAATGACTAAAATATCCCTTTATTTAACACCATTAATCCAAAAGTTGATGTTAATACCAAAAAGTCCCCTTTTAAGGAGTTGGGGGACCAAATTGGTCTCTTAAAAAAATTAGGGACTATTTTGGTCCCTCACAAAGAGTTGAATGACCATTTTGGTTATTTTCTCAATTTGAAACATACATGGTAATCCCTTCAAAATGAGAGTTATAGAAACTACAGTGTCGTTTTATGAAGATTCCTGATCAGTATAAACTCGAAGGGTTGGTAACAGCCCTTTGCCATTTTCTGACCAAAAGATACTCAACATCAGTGCATCATAAAGAAGCTCGCTATGGCATAAGATTGAAAATCATTCTCTAATCGCCATTCTTATAAAGGCCTAGTATTAGCTATAAGCAACATAAGTCAGTATACTTACTAGACCACAGATCAGCAACAACTGTATATCCTTGCATATTATTAATAAAGGGAGTGAACTCTTCCTGATTTACATATTCGAAAGTTCATTATTTCAAATGAAACTACAAACTAAGCATGATTGTCATCAAGCATGACATAAAATTATTGCACAAGCAGAGGGTGGTTAGCGCACTAAGGCAAATAAGCTTATAGAACAAGCAAAATCATAGATAATGAATTGCAGTGAAATACTAAACCTTATATTAAATGGAGAATGATGAAAAGAATATTGTGTCCATAAACTGAAATCAACTAGCAAAAATGTTAAAAAAACAGTGAAATTGAATGGTGTCCATAATGAGGAATTCTTCAATATTCAAGTAAGGTGCAGGCATACTAACCGTAATTGAGATTGACTATAGCAATAATAAAAATATCTTACATCATCAATTAGTAGACCCTTCACAAAATGACGGCGCAGATGTTGGTAGTCAAAGTTATCGGTAAAAAGACTGAGAACTTCAGGAGAGCAAATATCAATGTAGCAATCCTGCACAGCGAATCAGAAATTTATTAAAATGAATATATGAAGATAGAATGAAAATGTAAATTATATGGTAAGTTTATCCTTTTTTTCTGTCCATTTAGTCAAAAATCTATGAACTCCAATCTGGCACATCTATTACAAAGTCTGAGCAGGAAGCACTGAATAATGCCAAATGGTACATCATGTAAATCCTCAAATTGTTACAACCAAAAAAAGCACGCAGACAGAATAATTCAAACAGTACACCTTGTTCTATAATAAGAAAACTAGCATCCATAAACTGAATTCTATAATAAGAAAACTAGCATCCATAAACTGAACACGAAGCCAAGAGCACAGCAACGTGAGAGGGAAACTACAATTGCAAAATTGTCACTATCTTTGTGAAATCAATAAGTAGAAGACATGAACAACCATCAATGAGTGATTGGTACTTTCTAATATCAATCCACCATTTGTTCAAATTTAGTAGTTCACAATGTAGCAATGTAGCAGCTAATCAGAAAAAATCTCCATTCTCAAACGCCTCAAAGTGGAAATTACCTTTAATTTCAACAGACAATAATAAATCTGTTTTCAAGCTATTACTATAAGCAGTGAATAGTAAAGATGTTACATGCAATTCTCCAAAGCATTCCAATGCAATACAATTGGAGAATAGAACACAGCATAATATTTCCTGACAACAGCATCCACCACAATTTGATGGCATTTTCCTACATGATTTATGCTGAAGTTGGAGCATGCTCAAGATAACGGAGCCGTTTCTCTACACAAGTGCATGGGTGGGGTATTTCAAGATTGACAGGTCCTTTATAGATGGTTAGTAGAAAAAATGACAAACAAAATAAATAAGCACTTGGTATCCACAAGGGTTTCTAAATTTGCGTTGTACAATAGAGAATGCAGGAAATCACAGTTATAGTTCTGGACAACAAACTTGCACGAGAACCATTTTCAACTAGCAAAGCAGCTTAGTCCAACCTCTCTAACAATACTATCTTGATCTCAAAAGCACAATTTGCTTGGTTAATGGAAGGTTGGTTGACAAAGGACAAAAGAAATAAAAAACTGAAAAATCCAGTATTGGCTAAGCAGTATTATATAAATCTCATCTATAATGAATGAAAGGTTGCACTGGGTGTACAATATGACATTAGCCTTCATACAGGTATTAAGGATGGCATCCCCCATAACTTAAACCTAATGTTAAAAGATACACGTAGAAAACAAAAGATATCTCCATACATCAATTAAAAAAATTTCAATGAAAAACAAGTGCCCGAGGTTTAGGTAAAATGTTCAAACAAATACATTACTAATTAGGAAATTTAATTAAGTCAACATAACAAAAAAAGGAACAAAAACAAAGCTATACAGCATAAATGAATGAACAAACGACCTCAAAGAAATAACATTAAATGTTTAAAAGAAAACATGTTGCAACTTAAGATCATTTCTATCAATGTATGTTAGATAAGTTTCACATTTCACACTGGTATTTAGTAACCACTATGCCATTGCTTCACTATTAACCTGTTAACCAATGTTGTTTACTGGAAAAAAAAAATTAAATCATAAGCCTTCAGAGATTTGAAGGGATGATGAATCTAAAGAGAAAAAGAAAGAAAAAGAAAAACTATAAAATCTATAAGTTGGGAAAATGGAAAGCAAACCTGCTTATCATTATGTAAAGACAGAGCGGATTTATCAGCAAGCAACATCTTATCAAGGGAGATGAGATGCTGTGAGAGGTCCACCTTGTCCTCATAGTAAAGTAGTTCTTTAGTGCCAGGGTCAATAGCCATAATAATTTCATCATTCCCAAGACGGGTTTGATGTGTCAGTGCTGAAGGCTTTGAATGTTTGATAACCATGGTCATTATAGCAAGAGGGTCCTTCTTCCTCCTGTCTTTGTGTTCACTAAGTGCTTTTGCTAAACTCATGTTGCTAACCGTATCACCGCTTATGAGAATAAAATCTCCCCGTATCTTTAAAAAGAAGAAAACATGGTGCGATTAGTTTCCATAAGAAATGAAGTCTATATAAAAAATAGCATTCAAATTATCAAACACATGCAGATGAACTCACAAGAAAAAAATTCCACAAAACCTTCCAGCCTTAGTTACCTATTTTCACACTACCAAGGAGAAAAAAAAAACTTCAATGAACTTAATAGTTGTATGCTGCCGTTACATAAATACAATAACAGGTTTATATAAAATTGACTCCTGACCTTCCGGGTCCTTTGCCTGCACACGTGTTTGTATTCATAGAAAACATGCAAACACATTAACATGTGGATATAAACACAATAATACGAGTTTGCAGTCTGCACTTGTAGAAACACAAGCAAATACAATAACTGGTGGATATAAACTCTACCAGGATATAAAACAATCATGTACCTACATTCATAAGCCTTAAAACTCTTCACGTGACACCAAAGTTTTTTTTTTTTTTTGGAAGACATCTTAAATACATGGGTAGAATATGCTATAAAAACACTGAAGTAACAACAAGGACAAAGAATTCAAAAATGATTATCAAAATCAGATAAAAACGTTAGCATTCTTCGAACATGGAATCAGCAAGCACTACGTGATATGACTACAAATAACATCAGCATCGGTACAACCAATAACATGTAGTAACCTTAGGATACGATTTTTAGGTGATATCCACGCAACAATAACATAGATGAAGAAGTGAGAATTGCAGCACATATGAAGCTTAATAACATAGAATGAATGCATAAAGGTGCACTGATAAATTAAGAAATAGCATCATATTCAAGAACAGTAAAGAAGAAAGATCTAATAAAGTTGCACTAGCCGTTTATGAGAATGATAACTGAATTAGTTTCCGGTGCAAATAGTCAGACCACCCCTCAAAATAAGAATCTTGAAAACATATCTTCCAAGTATTTTGGCTTAGAGGTACATATTTCATAATCTAGTAACATATAATGCAAAAAATGCACTTAATTAACTACAAGGAACTAAAACAGCATGAAGATTGATTATTTCTAGCAGATAGCTATCAATGGCACAAAGGACATTGAAATATAAGGTATATTTTTAAGTGGATATCATCTCCAGTAATAACTATCAAATATGATATTAAAACCTTACCAAAGAAACCACATGGCTGACTGACTTTTGGAAACGTATTTAGTAGCTTTTCCTTTAAAAAAAAATACTGAAATTAAAACAATTTGTGTTGGAAGGAAAGTGGTCGGCCATGCAGCATAGCAGTTGGCCTTCTGAGAGCTGCAGTAACTTCATTTCTTTCAGCAAGCAAAACAATATTACGGAATTAATATGTTAGTAGTGTTGTTGGCATAGCCTTTGCGGGTCCTTTTTATAATTATATTTAGAAGTGTATAAGCTTCATAAAGGGCATTAAAACAGAATGAAGATTAATTATAAATCACATAAAAATGGAAGGCACATTTTCAAGAGGATATCGTCTCCACGAATAACTACAAAATCGTGGTATTAAAACCTTACCAAAGAAACCTTGACTTTTTCGGAATGGTTTTCAATTTCTTTGCTTTAAAAAAAATAAATTATAGCAAGTTTTATTAAAAAAAAAAGTTTATGCAATGCAGCATAGTAGTTGCTCCTCTCTGCCAGAATTGCCGTGACTTCTTTTAGTTCAACAAACAAACCAGTATTACTGAACTAAAATATAAGTATTGTTGTTGATATAGCCTTGGGGTATCCTTTTCATAATTAAATTTTATTATTAGGAGGGTATAAGCTTTATTAAGGGAGCCAGCCTATTTATACCCGCATTCCCTTAGAGAGGGGCAGATTTGGGGTAGTTTATTTCAGGTTTATCCTTATTTGGGGAGGATCCCAAGTCTGGAGCAAATGTGGTGGGAAAAGGTGTTCATAGTGGAGTTTAGAATTCTTCCACCATCGGCGTCAAGCTCTTGCCCTTGTCTAAAGCGAACAAACATTAGGCGGTAGCTGTTTGCATCGAACAATGGCATACTAATGCAAGACTAAAATGTTTTTTAAATGGATGCGTTAAGAATTGCACGATTTCTTGAGTAAGCAAGTAAGATTAAAAATGTTAGCAATCAAAACAACAATAAAAAATAAAAGATGGGTGCCTACATTTAGGCTAAGCCACATGCCAAGCACTTGGAGAATCAAAACAAGTTAAAAATTCAATAACATGCAAAGTAAATAGCTTTCAACAAAATCCCTAATCTAACAATTAGATTAGAAGCATAGAAAGTGCACTCAATCCTACATTTACTAAGCTTTGACAACGGCGAAACAAAATCTTACGTTTACTAAGCTTAGGCATAAGGTGAAACTCGGCTCCTTGTGATTCATCATCACCTACAAGATTAGGGGATTAGAAAGATAATTTAAGAGGGGGAGAAGTTCACCTTAGTCAAAGTCCGGAAACAAGTAGTCGAGATGTGGAAGAAGTTCTTCGTAGTTTTCTTGAAGGTTCAACTTAGAGAGAAAGTAGTTTCTCTAGTGTTGAAGTGTTGAGCACGCTAGTTGGTACTTCCCTTGAAGGCTCCTATTGAGAGGGAGGAGCTTATCTCGCAAACCCTCAAGGAAGGAGATGGATTAAGTGGCCGGCTATGAGGAAAGAGGGTTTGGGAAACTGGGTTTCAGATTTTGGGAGGTTTAGGTGGAGGGAAAATACAATTCAAGCACCTCTTAATTATCCTCTTGATCCTCTTGGTTGAGAATAATTAAAGGAAGGAGAGAATAGAGAGGGGGGCCAGCGGGCATGAAAGTAGGGAGGATGTTAATTGATTTTCAATTGGAGAAGTTCTCCAATGGAAATAAATTAATTAGGTGGGGCTAGGGGGGGGAATTCGGCCAAAGGGAGGTGGGGAAATTTGAATTGCTTCCAAAGAGGGGAATTTGGGATTTAAGAAATAATTTCCTAATCGAAACTATAAGGGGCCGACGGTATTGATAGCCATGGGGGGAATTAATGGGAGGGATTAAGGGTTGCTTAATTTGGTTATAAGAAATAGGAAATGTTTTAATTAAATCCAAATGAATTTGAAATTCAAATAGGCTTTAATTTGAAAACTTTCCTAAAATAAATTTCTTAAATTAGGAAAGAAAATTTCAACTTCAAATTGCTTTGAGATTTGAAACTTAAATCTTTCCCAAATTAAGAATATTCATTTATGGCAAGTATTCATGTAGGGATTTGAATTTTGGAGGGAAGGGGAAGGAGAGGAGGCTGGCAGTTTGGTGGGTTGGAGGGGGAAATTTCGGTGGGGAGTGAAGAGGTTGTGGTTCGTGAATGAGGTGGAGATGGATTGAAGTTACCCGTGGCAAGGGGGGAGTTTTATGGTGATCGGCGGCTTGAAGACGATGGACATCACAAAATTAAAAGACGACAATGCCCCTAGGGCTTACATATGACCTCCCTTAATAGAAGGGTACAATGGGAAAATAATAAAGCAAACTAATAAAGCAAATATAATATGACATCATAAATAAAAAATTACATAAAATAACTCATAAATACAATGACTCAATCGTGGTCGTAGATCGACGGCCACGTCTCTGATAGACTCTCCATGATATGATGTCCCCATCACATACTGTCAAACATTATGGTCTTCTTGGAGGTGCAGTCCTAGGAAGAAGGCACCCAATTGCATAATTCATAAAGAAATTAAATAAAATGCGACACAAATACTCCACGCATGATAAATAATTCAATGCCATTGTCCAAGCCTTAGAATATGAGAATCATTATCTTTTATCTAATGAGTTCATTTTGTATTACAATCACAAAACTATTAAGTACCTACATAATCAAAATAAACTCGATGGTAGGCAGGTTAAGTGATTCAAATTTCTTTTATCTTTTCATTATAATTAAAACAGAAAGCTGTTATTCAAAACAAGATTGTGGATGCTCTTAGTTGCTGACATTCCCTTCTTAGTACACTTCAGCCTAAGGTCGTTGGTTTTGAGATAATAAAAGACCTCTTTATTCTAGAAGTTGTAGATTTTGTAAGGAAATGGCAACTATGTCAATAAGGAACCTTTTTTTTTTTTCAAATTCAATATAGGCATTTGTTTTTTGGCAATTAAGTTTGTATTCCACGATGTATTCTATAAGACCTCATGTTTAATTTCATGAAGTTTGGTTAGAAGGACATTTTGGGCATGACAATTCCACCTCCTTGGTCAAGTGAATTTTTTTTACCTTTTACAACTCATTTGTGGTTGGGCATGCCAAGTATGTCATATATGATGACAAGAGTCAAAAGATTGAATTATACATCTCGCCATTGGTACCCGAGTCATCATGAACAAATATGAGAATGGATTTTATGGTTGAACTTATAAATATTTAGAGACATGAAGGTTCAACTACAATAGTTATAGACCATTTTTTCAAAATGGCCCATTTTGTCCCTTGGCATAAAACACATGATGCTTCCTATATTTGATCTCTATTTTGAGATATTTTACACTTAAATAGTGTTTCTAAAACTATCACATATCACAATTGATCATGATATTCAAATTATGGGTCTTTTTTTGAAAAATATTATAACGGACGCTAGGTACCAAACTTTAATGTAATTCTACAACTCATCCGCAAATTGAAGGTCATATAGAGGTTGTTAATTGTGGCCTCAACAATCTAGTGTTGTTTTGTCATAAATAATATCAAGCAATGAGGTATTACTTTAGCCCAAGCTTAACTAGTAATAAATCAATTAGTGAAACAACAGGACGCGGTCCTTTTGAAGTAGTTGACGACTAGAATCCTATTGCACCCTTAGAGCTGACTTCATTCATTACAAACACAATGGGATAACAAAATCAAGAAACCATATCAACAGGTTAGGGATATGATCACAAAGAAAAACACCAAATATCAAAAGTAGGATAACTCGTTAATTGTTTTTAAAGGAGGTGATCAAGTGTTAATTCGATTATAAGTAACAGTTTCCTCCAAAACCTTATTGAAACTTAAACCCAAAGTTGAGCGTCCTTCTCGGGTCATAAAATGTATTGGAGAGAATTCATATCAATTTGATATATCAAGGGAGGTCATAAAAAGTATTGGAGAGAATGCATATCAAATTGATATATCAGGGGATATAAACATCTCTACGACATTCGAAGTTGTTGATTCACACACCATTACAAACAACAAGGTGTTCAATGCATCAAGGACATGTATTTGAGGATCCCTTTTAAAATAATTTTTTATTATTAGAACTTTTTTTTTCTTCTTCTTCTTCTTATAGAGGCAGTTTTGTAATTAGGAATCTGTAAGCTTTATTAAGGGGCCTAGCTTTACCCACATCACTCAAAGATAATTTTTGAGTAGTTTCTTTCAGGCTAATCCTGGCTTGGGTATGATTCTCTAAGTTATGGATGAAAAGTGGTACGGCACTCCACCGCCATTGACTCCAAGCTCCTACACTTCTCTACCGATCACCTAAGGCAAACAGCAGGTGTTGGTTGTTTGATACAAACAGTACCTCACATTAGGTTCATATGATCCCCTTGGGGTGCAATCCACGAGCGAAAACCCTTCAATCAGGCATCGGCGATAAAATGAAATGCACCATAATTTAGAAAAAAATCAGCCACTTACAATTCCGTGAGTATAGATGACACGGAGGGCATCTCCGGCACTGATGGCATCGTGAGATTCGATGGTGGTAACAGAGAACGCGCCAGGCTGCTTCGTCCACTGAGAATTTTCCAGATAGCTTTTCACCTGCTGAGAGTGAGCGCAGCAGAAAACAAATACTTCCTCGACCCCAACGGACTCCAGCCAGGCAAGGGTATACTCGATCATCGGGGCGTTCACCAGTGGCAATAGCACCTTGAGAATAAACAAGTGGTGGAGAAGCTCTTAAGAAGAATACACAATCATCCTCAGGCGCAGAAGAGGTGGTAGAGTTGGGGTTTGGATTTAAAACCTTGGGACGCTCGAGCGTTATTGGGCGGAACTTCTGAGCAAAGCTGTCAGCGAGTAGGACAGCCTGGAGAACGGTGCGGGTGAGCTCCTCTGGGTCGTCAGAGGATGTACGGTGGGTCTTCTTCTGCGCCATCGCAGGAGCATTAGCCGGCAGAGACGGAGACGGAGACGGAGACGGAGACGAGAGGAGGGTGAAATTGTTTTCAGAATCTACTCCAAACGAAACTTACTCGGAGACTTCCGTCCAAATAAATGCTATTGAGGGTTTTTTTTTAGGTAGATTTACTGAAACATTTACCTACATACCCATCTAATGTATCGTCTAATACACATTTTTCACGTAAAAGAAAGTTTGGATCTTTTACGTAAAATGGAGAAATTTAAAATCTAAAGATTATAGAGATTAACCCCAAGTTCAATAACATCATCACCAATAATAATCTTAGTGACTATTGCCCTTTCATCATGGTCCATATGTTATCGGTTGAGCATTTAGCATGCTATGAAAACACATGAGAACCATCATACCACAACTAATTTACACCCATCAACTTGAGTTAGTGGTGAATCAGTGGATTATCTACAAACATAAATACCTGTCCAAAAAAAAAAATTAAATTAAATGGAAGGGAGAACCGCTCGAATATGCTACATGGGAAGATATACGAAGATTCACGAAGCCCTACACTAATTTCATCCTCGAGGACAAAGACATTTGGGAGGGGAGTCATATTTCCGCCTCCTCACTCCTCACCGTATAAAGCAAGATATAACCACCAAGGAGTGATGGAAGTACTATGTGGGAAAATAAAATTTTGTTTAAAGTCCATGGATATTCAGGGTATTCATATTCTTATGATCGAATACTGCATTGAGAATAAAATATTATCTCGGAAGAAAGACAAATTATTTTGCAATGGATTCAAATACAATAATAGAATTTTAGAAATCATTCATTTTCATAATCAAATACAAATAGTGGAATAATGTATCATTTCAAAAGATGAAAATGTCATTCCATTGTATTTAAGGATGAAAATGAGGTTTAGAAAATTCTTAGTTCTTACAACAATGATCAAATCATATTGCCTCAAAAAGTGAAGATGATATTCTGCGAAGATATTTGAATACAAAATTGGGTTTTTATAAAATTCTTTACATTCCCATATATTATTCCCTTATCTTATGAAAATAAGATAGGATTTATTTTAATTTCGAGTTACTAATTCCCCATAGAAGTAAGCCTTTATGGTTAATCATATCCTAGGAAAATTAAATCTCCTAAAAATACTCTTGATTAAAGTTGTGGCATTTTTTTTCAATAATTAAGACAAGGACGAGAGGTGAAGAATTTTTGAAGGAGATTGGATCAATTTAGAACAATTCTTTCAAGAAGCCAAAGGATTGAAGAGTAGGTACTACTTTAAGTATACTCCCAGAAGTACTCTAAGTGTCCTATGTTGGGCTTTAATAATTTAGAGAGAATAATTTTATATTAGAGTTGACATTTTATTAGAAAATTGGGATTGTATTCCCGGAGAGTGAGGTCCTATGATTTGAGGTCTACCTCAGAACCTAGATTTAAATTGGACACTGCATAGTAGTAACACAAACCAATTCTAATTATAGTGCATAAATTTATGGACTTACATCTATCTGGAGTGAAAAGCTAGCTAAACGACCTAGTTTATTTAAAACCATGATATTGAATCTTTATGAAAGATGGGTAGGCTGTTATTTAAGTTTTTGAAATTTATGACCAACATCTAAAGAAAATCCTAAATGGCCATGTACTTATGAATGATAGTATGCTCATAGAACTGATGCAATTAAATTTTAATTTTATTTTATTTCTAATTCAATGCATGCTAATTGAAGTATCACAAATCATGAATGCTTGCTGTTTATGAAAGAAAAAAACTTCTTTTTTTTTTATAAATATGTTTCCCATAGCACCTCATTCTAATAGATCAGACTATCTGAACTCTACCCTCGGGTTGGAAAGTGCCTAAAACAATGATAGAAATATAAAAATATGAACGTGATCTCAAACGGTCTTCGACTTACTTTCTTAGAATGGTTATATTTCTATATTATTTATTCATGAATTTTATTTTTAAATTGTGAGTAGAAGAGCCTAATTGAAATTTAGGCACATACACATACAAGAAAGATATTTATAAAAAATATATAATTTATACTACATAATCAATTTAAATAATCATCAATATAATACAAAATATCATAAGTCTATGTGGCAAGTGCCACTTAATTGCAATATATAATCTGCTGAAAGTAAAGGTGGTTAGGCTACACCACCAACAACTTGGTTCTATTCTTATAAAATGACGTAAGTCTTTTAAAACAATATATTTTCATCTTCCATTCTTCTCAATTTTAATCTTTGGGCTTCTTTTGTTCATCCGATTTGGGTTTTTCAATTAGAAAGAATTCTCCATCAAAGGATGTTTATTTACTCTTTTGACCCCAAATCTTTTAGGTAAATGTCTTATTTTATATATTTTCACAAATGTTATTTTAATGAATTATATTTTTGAAAATTTGAAATGACTCAAACTCCCTACATGTTAGTGAAACAATTGAATATGTAAATCATAAAAGGACATAATTACAATCACAATCACTTTGCTCATTTTTAACAACATGTAGTTTAGTCATGCTTTTAATGATTAGGGGGCTAAGCTGTGAAACCCCTTAAGTAAAAGAAACTAAAATCTTAAACATCCATACACTTTTTAGTGTAACGACTATAACTTTTGTAAGAAACTTTATAGTTAAGTGTGCTCATCACATAGCAATTATGGGATGAGTGGCCTATTGGAAAGTTACACCAACATGACAAAATTATGAGGCTCTTAGGCCAAAGTGAACAATAACTTGATAGTTAAGAGTTTTAGCTGTTACAAATGATATCAAAATAATATATCAGTTAGAAGATGGGAGTCATATAAGACAAAGTGCTACACCATGGGAGTCACCTCTTGAACCCTGTATTATAGGACAAATTGCTACATGATGGGAGCCATCACTTGAGCTTGTAGGGGCCACCTCTAGAGTCATATTTTCCTGGTGGATGAGTTTGGTATATTGATGTTGAAGAGGATGTCACTTATTTAAGTGGAGGAGATTGTGAAACCCCTTAAGTAAAAGAAGTTAAACTCTTAAACATTGAGATGCCTTTTGATGTAACAACTGGAAATTTCATAAGAATTTTCGTAGTTAAGCGTGCTCATCCTAGAGAAATTATAGGATGAGTGACCTGAAAAATTACACCAATATGACAAAACTGTCAGGCTCTTAGGTCAAAACAAATAATATATCGATAGTTAAGAGTTTAGGCTGTTATATAAGCAACAAAGAACACCTGTAAAAAATCTCATTATTTTTAAATCATGATTAATTTCAACCCCCTTTTTAAATTACTACATAAGCATAACCACCTGCAAAAATTTTGATTAATAATAAACTTCCATATTGCTCATAATCTAGAGAAATCTAAATGTCAATCACATATCACATAATAAACAATATGGTGTAGACATCATAGCTAAATAATCATAAAATTCACCATATCAAACCATAACAACCAGTGCCCATTCAAATACAAATCTACATTAGTCAACACCACAGAGAAAGCACATGAAAGGAACAACAACTTAGCATAAAACTATATATGGTTTTTTTTTTTTTTTTTTTTTTTATATGGTTGTTCTAACAAACTATCTATAATAAGTGTAAGAGGTTGTGTGATTTGGATATGTCATTTGATTTATTATTATATGAAATTTTCTAATGGGTGAATATGGTTTGTTGAAAGCTAATATAATTTTAGCTTAAATTTAAGTTTTAATATTTTATATTTTTTATATTTATTTTAGGATATATTTTAATTATTGAAGTTGATTGATGATTAATTTTTTAAGGTATTTTGATTTGCCCATTAAAACTTCCAATCAAATACATATTTGCCTTCCTGAAAGATCACCATGGACTATCCTTATGAGTTTTGTTGATTGATTTGGTCAAAATCATGAGTTTTGAATTTTTTAGGTGATTTTGGTCAACCTAGATTAACTTGGTCAATCAGGTTTGAGTATGGGCCATTGTAATTGGGCCTAACTCATTTCAAATAAAAATTTGGACTTATTAAAGGTGATCCCACAATTTGGTGGAGTCTTCATACATCCAATGTAGTTTAAATAGGTAAAAGGATATTTTGATAAACCTAGGTTAACTTGATTAATCAGGATTGACCATGGCTTGGGGTTTGGTTTAATGCATTCCATTTCACATATATGATATGTTGAAGAAGATTTCATGGCTTGGTTTCACTGAGCCATATTGAGGCTAAAAGGAAATTCAGTTTTTAATGGTTTAGAGAATTTAGTGCATCATGGTCAACCATAATCCACTAAAGGTTAATGTTGGTTCAATGCATCATGACCAATAAATTTTGGGATGGTTTCTAAGGTAATTTTTCTTAAGATGTAAGGTCTAGTGGCATAGACTATAAATATTTGAAGGTTTTATAGTCTTCAAAAATTCATTTTATTTGAGGGTTAGGAGGCTTGATATGCCTTTAAAATGATTTGGTTGACCATAGAGACATGCCTAATAAACATGCAACTAACTGACATGAATCCAAAATAATTTAATAGGATTTTGAAGGATATAATTTTTTTTTTTTAAGTTTTGGATTAAGGGATTTTGGATTTACATTTGGGAATTTGATTTTGGATTTTGGGTTTTGAATGGGATTTCTTATTTTGATTGACGTAGGATTGAATTTGATTTCATATTATTGATTGCATACAAAAATGAGGTTAACACCCTCCTAGCATGCAATAATGAGTAATTATGTAACAACCACAAGTTCTTAAACTGATTTTTTATATAAAAAAAAATAAAAAATTCTAAACTATAGTGATGTGGTGTTGTGATTTTGATCACAACAACTGTAATAACCCAAAAATATGAAGTGTTAAAAATTTAAATTTATATTTGAACTAGTGCACGCAGTGCTACGGTACTTTGTCTGAATGTTGTGGCACTATGCCATTAATAATATTTTTATATAATATTAATTATAAATATTCCTACCACCGCCTCTCTCACTCTCTCACTTCATTGCTTAGCAAAGAAGAAACATGATAAGAAGATGGAGAGAAGGGAGATGAAGAAGAGAGAAGAGGAGAGATAAAGCCATTTTATGGTCATTTTTGTCTGTCATTCCTTAAAATAAAAATTTTCTATTTATTATAAGTAAATATCCTCATACTTTTATTTTTGATGGATTTGATTTCTATGAATTTTATCTCTCTTAAATCTATTAAGCTATCACCGTGTAATTTTTAATATGTTATAGACTTAATCATTCTAAAATATTTGATATGATCTTATTATATTTTCATCGGTTAAAAATATGTAAGGAAATATTTCTATGAAATGAGAAGGGAAAACAATATATTAAAAATGGGTCAACAATGATTTACTTTGATTTGACATGATAATATTGTACTGGATTAATACGTAATGGATTGTGATCTTGACCTGACTGAATTGATATCATATATATTAAATAATAATCACCGCATGATAAACTTAAGATTCATTGATCTGAGTTATAAGGAGCTCGAGAGTGATTGAGAGTTATAGGAATTTAGGACAACTGATTTATGTGATTTAAGGGGAGTTGTGAGGAGTACATTGATTGAGAGTCATAAGAGGAGTCTGTCCTCATCTGAATATATGATAGAATAATGATTACCAATTACTGATATAAATTAGCATTGATTCTAATTATTAATAATTGATATTGATTACTATATACTGATACTATATTGATACTGATACCGAGATGATTTTTTGTTACTGAATACAAATATTAATACTATTGTATGATTGTATAACTGATAAACCAATGGAAATGACTGAATGATATGGCTAAATGAAATAGATTAAATGATAAAATTGGAATGATTGATTAGTATAGGTGACCAGTACATATAATATATATTGATGCATTGATTTTTGTATATAATTTACAACATATTATTTCTCTTTTTCCTTACATTGATTTTAGTAGTAAGATTTTAATTATCGATTGGACTTTTATGCTCATTATGTGATTTTACATGATTTTAAGTAAATGTAAGGAGTTTGTGGTATTAGACATTAGATGACATTCATACTTTTCTTTCTGCACCGCTATTTTAGTTTTCTTTCAAATCCTTTAATTTATATATATTCTTGTGTTGCACATGGCTATTTTACATGTGATTTTAGGATTCTTAGATGTACCATGTGAATTTTGATTTAGTAATATGAATTATATTTTTTCATTGTTTATTTATTTCTTGTAATGCAATTAATCAGCTCTAGACATCAAATTAATCTAGTTATAATGACTCTTAGTTATTATTGAGAAATAAGAAATAAATAAATAAATGAAAATATAAAAAGAAAACAAATTCTTTCACATTAGGTTCAGGAGTGTAACAGCAACTCTGGGAGGAGTAGTGCTTGAAATTCGACGGGATGACGCTGATGCTTTATGCTCTATAATAACTATGCAATGAGTAAGCAACACTAGGATGCTGGGTTGGAGAGTCGTGGTGCTAGGTAATGAAAAACAATTTTAAATATAAATTTCTTTTTAATTAGCCATTTCCCTCTCTTTCTCTCACTCTCTTGTTTGTCTTAATAAGAAAGGAAGGGAAAAGTAGGAGAGGAGAAGGGGAGAGGGAGAGATAGAAAATAAATAACCGGGCTTCGATTATTTTTTTGTCCTACACTCTTCTTGTAAAATTATTCTGATCATTGTAAACAACTTCTATTCTATTTATGTTTTTAAAGATTTCGATTTCAGAATGTATTCCTTTATCTAAATCGATATTCATTATATTTTCTTCTGTTTTAGTGAGCTTCTATTGCAGAACTTTTGGTAGATTATAATATTGATTATTCTGGTCATTTTGACTGGATTGCTTTATATTTTTACCTTTAAAATGTTATTATTTCCATTTTTGTGCGATTAAGTAAGAATGTGGATTTTGACATTTTGATACAATCCTTGATAAACATTATGAATGATAACAAGAATGTGAATTTATATATGTTTATTTTTTTATTTATTTATGTTGGTAATGTGTGTAACAAAGAAATGTTTGTAATTAAAATATGGTTGACTAGAGATTTTTTTTTTGTGCTGGAGGGTGAGTCAACGAGTTTTTTATTTTAATAAGAGGTTTGTGATGATATCTTTTAAGAATCTCAAGATTAAGATTCAAGAGGAAGTTATTTGAAGTGAGTGATGATTCTTATTACTGAGCTGCTTGACAATTAAATTAAGATTAAGATAATGACTAAGAAATATGATACATGTACTATTTTATGTAAAAACACCACATAAGCTTGAACTCCTTACTTATTTAGTACTATTAAACATAATCATATATATATTCTTGTTTCACTTTTCAGCATGTGAGCATGATAATGATATGATTTAGTATACAAGTTCCTATAAGAATATAAATTTCTTTTACATGATGATTTAAGATATAAAATGTGCAAGCCTTATATAACATATGATAATATTTTTGTATGATTGAGACTTAGACTTCACATTTTTGTATGATTTAGATTTTAGATATTTTTTACAGATGCATGTTTTACCGGTTGATTAAACTTCTACTGAACTTGTTTTGGTTTATGGATGATTGATTTCGATTTAAACAATTTTACGGATGCAATGTACATATCATACTGTTTATATAAAGATTGATTAATAAACTTTTTAATTTTTAGCATATATTTTGCCGCTTCTACAATAATTCATGATCATATGAATGAATATTGCTATGCTATGAACTGAAATATTACATGCATATTGTTTCGTTTTTGTGCTATGAATTTAATAGTAGGTTTTATTGACCTACAGAGCTTTGTAAGCTCATTATACATGGTTAATTGGTTTCAGGTTAAGGAAGAGGTTTAGACTTTTGAGTGTGAGGTTGATCATATTTAGGATTTCTAAGGCTAGTGTTGTTCTATTTCTAGTAATTCTTTTGTAATCAAAAGTATATGGTTAGATCATTGTGTTAGAACGAACTTTTGGTTATTATATATTGAATTTTGATTAGTGTTGTATATAAATGTTTGGAGATAAATATTATTTGTTGGTTAATTTGCTTTCAATTAAAACTAGTAGCTCTAGATTTAATTAAGAAAATGAAAAAGATATAATTATTCTAATTTAGATCTTATGACCGACAAATTAGGATATTGACTATGTAATTGATATCCACGTAATTTTTAGATGAATTATAAATGCCATGAGATCATAAATAGTTGCATTCATGGTTGAATTATATAATAAGGGTTATGGTAGTTACATTCTCAGACTATTTAAGAACAAGAAGATTTTATAAAAGAGCGATTTATAGAAAATTTCAACAATTTATATATATTTTTCTTTATTATCCATATCAATGAGCTAGCATATAATTATAATCATTAGACTATTACTAGTATAGAAACAATAAAGCATTATGTCGGAGGAGGCATATATCACCATTATGTTCTATAACACTTACACTTCATTTGAGATATCTTTCTCATTGCTTTCTAAAATAATTTTTTAGTATAAAAATTTATATTTCAAGAAACTTTTATACAAAAAAACTTCTTTAAAAAACAGTAAGAAAGCTTTCCTAAACAAAGCCTTAAACTTCTTATAACTTCCTCTTAAGCCTAATTGACAAATAGGTCATTTATTAAGATCAAATTTATATTGTATGTGGGATCTTCTATTTAAAAAAAAGAGATCAAATTTATATTAAAAAAAGGCCACAATCATACCAAGTTACATGAAATACTGAAATCTAAAATAGAAAAAATTGATTGATATGTCTCCACATCTTTCCAAACAAATATTATGAACTTTAATGATTTTATGTGGTGAATTTTATATTACCATTATAGTTATAAGATGCAATTTCTTCCAACTACTTAAAAAAAAAAATTGCTTGATGCATCGTGCACATGTTATTGGATGGGATCAATGTGTAAGACCCGCCGGAGGGTTGTTGTTTATATGTTTTTTTTTTAAAACTGAGACTAATGCGCGATTTAAAAAAAACAAACGAATTTCCCGACCAGTGAGAAATGACTAATGAGGCGGCTTTTTTTTTTTTTTTGGTACTTCGTTAGACGAGCCTCTCCTCAATTTCTCCCGATAACCTACTGGTTGACTTCGGGCCTGATTGGAAAATCTGGATTCAACTCCCATATATGTTCTCCGGGAACCCTCGACGACAAAGAAGAATTCAGGAAGTGGCGACGGTCAGCACAGACGAGATTGGCGGTGTGTGAAGGAGAAGGGGAGTTCGTGAGAGAAATGGCGAGTGAGTGAGGGAAAGCCTTTAAATCCGTACATACGACTACTCTTGCAAACTCACATCTTGTGCGGGACAAGAACGGGATAAATGATGGCGGGTCGTAGGGAGGGCCCGCTGATGAAGAGCGGCGGTGGAGGCGGAATCGGATCTCGGATCGCGGTCGCTATCGGAATCGGGATCTTATGTGGTTGCGTCTTCGCCTTCCTCTTCCCCAGTGGATTCTTGGCTTCGCCTGCTGCTATTTACCCTTCTAATACTAGCATCAAATCACGGCAGGTACTTTTTTTAGGCCTTTTTGTTCCACGACTTTGTTAGATTATTGAATGGAACCTAGAACCTATTGGAAAGCTGAAATTTTGATGTTTTGGGTTTCCGAATGCTCAATCCAGTTCATCATTAACTGCTGATGGTTTAAACTTCGGGGCGCTTTATAATTTGCACAATCGAAGCATCAATGTCTTATTTTCTAATGTTCAATTATGTTTTCTTTTACCAATCTATTGGAATGAAATCCGTCTTTTTCTTCTTTTTTTGGCGATAAACTCTTAATCGAGGTCCAATTTAGTCAATATGGTATTTGCCTTCAGTAAGATTCTTGTGCTCAGCACCAGAAAGCAAATGTAATATTCTTTCAGATTTTAGAAGAATCATATTGGCAGAATGAACAGCCTTTTGAGGCTTTAGACAGCAGCAGGTGTTTTAAACTTTTTAAAGTTTCTATATCCTTCACCCTGGGTCTAGTTTTGGATGGCCACCCCTCATGGTGTGATCACTTTATCTGGTTGAAAGCTAGCATCCAGAGTGGAAACTCTCTCTTAAGAACCAAAATAGAACTTCAACTTTATTTAAATATTACTCCCAAAATAGCAATAAATGGAGGTTGGGTGCCATTCTTCACGCTAAATTAATCAACAACATAACTTGATGTCATGGAAAATCATGGGTTTGAAAATGGAAACCACATTTTTGCCATGCATGACTGAGGATGTGTTTAACACCCCAACCGGAGACCCACCGGTGGTTGAGGTACACACGTTTGGATAAATTGTACTAAACAGCCCCTTCACGTTTCATGAAATTAATCTACAGTTGTGCATGATCGAAATTCGTCCCAATCCAACTAATCCTCAAGATTAGGTCAAATTAATTAGATTTCATCTCATTCTTGGCCAAAGCATAGCTGTAGTTTTACAGATTCAGATATCTATTTGAACATGATTTGTCATTATAGTTTCAATCTAAAGCTTGATTTGAGCCAAAAGACCTGTCCTAGTTTTCAATATTTTAAAATATTGATACATGCATGCATGCATCATTAAATGCATATTCACAAAGGTGTACATAGATGCACATTTGCATGCTTGTAAAGTGTAAGCATCAATAGATATACACATATGAGCATACATGCATGCAAACATATGTATAAAGTTTGTTCTGATGTTAAGATTTCTTGATTTGATCTTAAATTGGCTTATTAGCTTGTTTGCTAATTTTCATTCAATCCTGCTGAAGATCCTGATCCAATTAAGTGATCTTTGCTCTTTAATTGGAATTCTCAGAGCTAAATGATCTAACTCAGTTTCTTGAGAATATTGTTATAAACTCACTCAGAAAACAGTTATTTGAATTTGAATATCAATAATTTGTGAATTTCCTTGATCATGATAGAAGGTCTCCAAATTTAGTTCATCTTTGTTGGGATAAATCACAAGAGAGAGAATTGGCTGGTTTGCTCTTTTATAGCCATTTGGCTAAACCCACCTAGTTTAAATCTGGGAGGTTGAACTTGTCTGGATTCCTTGGAAGGCCTTCTTTGCTCAACTATTCAAGGGACCAACATTGTTCAACTTGATTAGCTAAGTTCGCCTTTTGCAGCAAATTTTTCCCTCTTGACATCTTGTGCATAGGCCTTAGTTGAAAATTTGATGCAAGCAAAAATTAGGAAAAAAACCTAATTTTTGCAAGCAAAAAGACACTTCCTACGAAATAGAAAATTGCACGAAATACTAAAAATTTGACAAAAATACAACATTTAAAACAAAATACAACTTCACTTTTATAAAAAAGGAATCTTGCAAACGACACTTACAAACTTAAAATATAAACTCCTAAAGTTGCATTCCTTTGTCGAGAAGAGAGATACAGGTGTCGTCGAACTTGCGGAGAGAAGAAAGAGGTTAGGAGCCGAGACAAATGAGAGGACAAGCTTGCAAGCTTTCCTAGAAGAAGGAAAAGGGATGGAACAAGCTCGCAGGCTCTTCCACGAAAACCCGCAGGTTTTGACTTCCAAAAATCTTATTATATATCTCTTTTCATTACAAAAACATCTCCAATTTATAGAAGAAAAGCGGCATCCAAACATCCACCATAACCACTAATTAAACCCATTAAATCATGGGAAATATAAGGCCAAAAAGTTCAGTCCAGAACATCATCCAAACAGCCACAAAAGAAGGCATGCATTCATTCCAAAACAGCTCCCAAACAACCACACAAAAACCAAGAAAAAGCAGCCACGGGACAAGCAGCCCGGGGAGGAACCGAAGGGGCAGAGCAACCATGGGACAAGCAGCCAGGGGAGGAACCGAAGGGGCATCACAGAAGTTCGAAACCAGCAACTAGGGGGACCTGGATGGGCTGTCCAGGGAACCGAAACAGCAACCAAAGGGGGAAGAACTTGCCATGGGAAGAAGAGCCAAGGAGGGGGAAACCAAAGAGCCAAAGACAAGGGGGAATAAACCAAAAAAATGACAATTTATGAGTTGAATAAGTAGAAGAAGCTCATTAATGAGCTGATTTTAGTAGGGGAAAAAAAACTCCCCCCCCCCACCTTGCATACATCAAAATTCAAAATTGGGTTGTTTTCTCTAAATTTAAAATTTCAAACGGGATTCTCGGGCATCTTCAACATTCAGTAATTCTGAATGTGCTGAAAAATTTCCATGAAGTTCAATAACTTTCCAAGTTTTCAACGTCATTCTTCTCGCTTTAGAGTTTGCTATGTTAGTTCGCTGATTTGATGAATGAATTTTATTAATGCTTCTCATTGTAAATCTCTCTCATTACTTGCCTATTTTCTTCCTAGATTAAACCTTCCATCTCCGCACTATTTTTTTCTTATGAAATTTCTCTTAAGCATTCTTTCATAACTTAGAAAAGAATTTTATGTATAGGTTGTTTCTTAACTACAAAATAGATTAAATGGCAATTTATACTTACCAAGGTCTGGAAAAAAGAGATTAATGGGTTTCTCCTTGCGCCTAGAAAAGGGGTGGTGCTTGGTAGGATTGAAGCTTTCTCCATTTAAAGTAGCTTAAGGTAGTGCATGAATCCTAAAGAGGAGTTTTGTGGCTGGTTGTAGGCTCATAGGAGACTAAAAAAAACTATGGGTCCTATGTTGGTTTGTATACCAGTTTCTGGTTTTCTATTCTATTAATGAGTTTGATTGGAAAATTTTCTGAATGCCCTCTTAAATGAATAAGGTTTAGGGCTTGTGATTTTTGTCCCATTTTCTAGAACTTCTTTATTTACCCCAACTTGGATGGTGTCATTTAGCTAAAAATAAGTTTTACAGTGTCACGACCCGGCCCGGATACTTGAATTAACGAGGCGGTGACAAACAGTCGGACGTTTATAAGATTTCTTCAAATTCAAAAATAGTTTATCAAATACATTCCAAAGAAAAAATAAAGAGCCACTAACACAATTTCCATTAAACTACTAATAAAATCTTTCACATACTTAATATTTATATGTAAACCATATATTACTTGTTATCATTTGAGCACCGTCTTCTATAGATGTACTAATCTCTTTCAACAATTTTCACTTATTAGAAGACTTATATGAAAATCTTAGTTTAATAGAGTGAGTTTACAAAATAAACTCGGTGGGTATTCACCATTTCATATACAATAGTTGGTCTTATAAAATAGCCCTATAAAATAAACATACATTTTTCTTTAACTTTCTTACATAATTAATATATGCATCTTCTTTCATATATTATAGGTTTTATAATTTATTTTTTTCACATAAATTACTTCATATTCTATTTCATTTGAATATTTCCACATAACATTTCTTTCATTTTCATTTGATATTTAATCAATTTTCATTTCCATTTGGTATAAGAGTACTGTCTAAATGTACCAATAAATGTATAACCTTACCTTTTTCATTTTCATTTCCTTTTCCATTGAACATGCACGGGTACTTTGGTTCCCCAACCAGTACCATACGGGGGTGAACTCTTGTAATTTTTGCATCTACATACCTTTTCCTTTTCATATTTACATTTGTTCTATTTCAATCATATGATTGTCTTTGTATGCTTTTAGAAAAAATATATATACATTTTCAAAATTTTGCTTTCTTTTTCTTTTCCATGTATATAAATTTATATACACACATTTCATATATTACATATATATACTAATATTACTTGTCACTTTAATGACTAATTTTTATCATATAATCTTATGAATATAATAACCTTCAAACATTTGTAATTGAATAAATAATCAGGAGACTGCATGAAATAAAATGGAATTGGAATATCTATAAAAATAACATCAATTACCCACTTTGAATATTTTGGCTTCAGCTCCTTTCAAATTGTCGAATGTTGAGATAATCTTTTTAACTACAATCTAAATTCACATACAAACATATGACTATCACCATCTTTTAACTTTAACTATTTTCATATAAATATTTCTTTCAATCTCCTTTTTGAGATCTTTTGTTAGCTTCAGTTGTCAACTTCATATGGTAAGTTAACCAATCCTCCACCGTTTCAAAATACCTTTAAATTGCATTTATTATTGCTAACGATAATATTAAGTTATTCGCTAATATGATTACAACAGTTATTAAAAATCTCATGAAATTATAATTACCATAGTAAGCCTTCTTTTCTTTCTTCTCTCAAATTTCCTCCTCTTTCTCTTAAAGTTCCTTCCACTGCTCACAAAAGAAATATTTATTCCTTTTTAAGTTTTCATCATGGAAGAAAATTCACCAAAATATACGGGAAAAAACTTACCTACTTCTTCCTCTCTACACAATCTCTTTTCTCGGTTTGCTTCTTTCGCGATAATAAATGTAAATGAGTGAAATAAATATATGATTCATGAGGAGTCGTTCTTTTTCAATCATGTACGCGCTCCTTCACTTAGAACCCGAACCGACTTTGTCTAGGGTTTTACGCACGCGGGCGGCATCTGCTCGGTCTGTCTGGATCGCGACCCTGTTTGATTCCGCTCTTTGTTGCGGAAAAAGGCTCTGATTAAAGCCGGATATTTCGTGTCTTCTTTGTTGCTTTTATCACACCTTTTTATTGATAGGGAGTCCAAACTCTAACTTCCCAAAATAGTTTTTAGTATTTTATAGCTTTCATACGCTAATGACACTTTCTGCATGTGATGTGACCTTAAACATGTTTTAAGTGAGCAGTAATTGGAATTTATTCCATATGATCATCTCAAGCCTGCCAAAGAATTCTACTTGCAATATTTCTAGATCTTAATTATCTTATGCCTGGTATAAATTTCGTAATTTTAGGAAATTAAACTGGCACCAAGTAGTTGGAATAAAGCTATGATGATGTTGATTCTATGAAACTAAAGGCTTGTATCAATAGCATTGCACTTTATTTGTTAATGTCTAATAAGCATGCATTCCTAATGGAGAACCTTGATCGGGTAGCATTTCCAACAACAACAATTTCTATAGTTTTGGTTTAACGTTCTATTTACAACAACTACTGGAGAACCAGTTAAACTATCCATATTTTTGGTTCAGACATTTCTAATGGAACTCTTTGAAGCCTTTACATGTTCAATTATCTTTGTGCATGTTTGATATCTAGTGATTTGCAGTTCGATTATAAATCAGTAGTTAAATTGACTGTTTGGTCATTTCTAGGATTTGGCTATGCATATTTGCCGAGATACGTTTATAAGTTTTCCTTTGGTTTCCTTTTCCAATGTTTAATGACCTTGTATCTAATCATCAAGGTGAACTTACCTTTAAATTGTTGCTTTATATTTGTCAATACGCTGCCCTTAAAGATCATCACAAGCAACTTTTCAAACTGCATGGTCTATGCAAGCTTTATCAAATAGTGGTTTTTGGTGCTTGCAAACCTAGAATAAGACAATCGAGTGATTATGTTGAATATCCAGAAATTATACAAGATTTTGGTCTTGAGTTTTCTTGCTTATACTTGTTTGTTCATCTGGAGCGTGAGTAGAAAGTTGCATAAAATGCAAAACAAGAGTCCGCAATTCTAATGTCTTTGAAAATGAGATGGGTCAATTATAAGTTTTATTTAGTACGGAGATACTTAATTGCAGTAATTGTTGTTTGTTAAATTATTAAAGTTTCTTCCTTTCTCTTGCTAATTTCCTGGTATTTCTCGGGATTTGAAGGTTTATCTTTATAGTATGCTGCAGAAAGCTTTTTAAAATCTCATAAAATTTGTCTTGATGTAGGAAAGCTTTTATAAGGCTATTGTGTTTAGGTTAAAAATAAGCTTTAGTTCTAGACTGTTGGTTTACATTGGTGCAAAAAATTCAACTTGCTGATGGTATCAGTTTTCTAATTTTTCTTTCTTTTTGTCATTCACTATTCTGGGGATATAACTAAAAAAATAGGATGCTTAGAAAAACTTGTTAGATACTGGATTTTTCCTAATTCATACTGCATAGACAAGCACTATAATGTCCGAGGATCTAATGGAAGGTTGGACTTAAACCTATAATTTAAATAACTCATCTACCAGAAATATTTGACCTAAGCTATTAATTTTTCACATATAGAAGCAGAAAAATAAACTTTCATTTCATTAAAAATATTCTTACAATAATCCAGATCTCAGATGTCTATATCTTAAACAATTAACACTGGATAACAAAATCATACCTTGAGAATCCTGATCTAAAACCTTGCCTCTACACTTGATCTATTCGGTAAAATATTTACACTTTCCTGAAACATTAAAAAAAAAAAAAAGCTCAACTAGCTTAGTAGACTCCTTCCCTTACTCCTTGCAAGCATCAAATATTTAAGTAGCATTTAATTAAGAAAGAGGGCATAAGCATTTAAGAATTTTAGTAAACAAAACATGAATTACCTGAATTTCAGTGCATATTGGACTTACATAGTTCACTTGTTGTTATGTTGTCACTTTCAGAGAAGGTTCTCATATACATTACAAAATACTTCGTCTTAGAAGTTAGAAGTTCACTTTCACTTGCCATCAGAACTCATTCTGAGATTTAGAATTTGCTAATGCTTTATTCATAACGTTTCTTAAATTTAATCCATTCAAACACTAACATGAATTATAACAATTATAATGCATATTTCTCAATACATGCTTATATCTTCACTTTCATTTATATCTCCCTTAATCTCCCTCACCTGCATATAGCTAGTGAGACCATAAGAGTACTTTAGAGGCATTAGTTAGCCGAGCTGACTCTCGAGTCGGCTCAAGCTTGACTTGTTAACGAGCTCGCGAGCCAAGCTTATCGAGCCACGAGCTCGAACTTGAGTTCGAGTTTGATGAGGCTCGACTTGTGAGCTTGCGAGCCGGCTCAAATCACTATCAATATTTTTTAAATATTTTTTATTTTTATTGTAAATTTGAATATTATAAAAAATAATAATAATAATTGTTTTTTTAATCCTGCCTAATTCCTAAATCTCGATTAGCGATTCCAGGCGGACAGGGCATCTGGGTGTTAGGCTCGAGGTGGACAGGGCGTTAGGCGCTAGGCTCAAAAGTGTATGCGGTATGCATGAATAGGGTTTGCTTTCCCTCTTCTCCATCTCTTCGTCGTTGCTTGCTCCACTCTGCACCTCATTTGACAACGTTCTTCTTGTTGGATCATAAGTCACGACGGGAAGTAGGCTTGTCGATTTGAGGCTCGAAAGATAGTGTGTGCAGGAGACAACCGAATCAACACATTTCTTGACGATTTTTTGATTTTTTGACTGACGAGCTCAAGCTGATTTTTTGACTGATGGGCCGAGCTCGATAAGGTCACTACTCGACTCGACTCATTTACACCCCTAGAGTACTTACAATGTTACATAACCTCCCACATTTACTTTTAGCAAGTGGGGCCAGTATTCCTCCCACATATACATCAGGCGGGTGGGGTCAGAAGAATACTTTTAGGGCGCTTATAATGTAACAGAGAGTGCACTTTTCCCCCACATCAGCATAAAATATCTTTGATGTCATGTAATGCAGAATGCAATTGCAATGTAATAATACTTAAATTAACCATCTAATGCAATATTCAGATGATGCAGGGCTTAGTAGTAAAATACCACATTGCTTGTAAAATAGAATACTCACCAAACTTTATTTTTCAATTTCTAACTTCAGAAAAGCCTTCATATGAACATTTAAGATTTCTAAATAACTATTGCTTTTTGCAAAAAAAAGATCATTTATGCCCCTACTTCTCATCATTATTTGGTAAATCAGTAGTGGTAAATTAAGATAAACCACTAAAAAGTATAAGAAATTTGAGTCATTAAGCCATTCGAAACCTATTGCATATAGTTTATCATTTCATATTTAAGTAATAAATGCATTCAAATATTGAACTATACAATCATAAATAAAACTCATCTATTAAATCTGGAAAAAAAACTAATGAACAAACTTACCCTCCATAGACATTCATATTGATGGACGAAGATATTTCTTCTCTTCGATCACCCTCAATGAACTCAACTATATTGCACACACAAAAAAAAAAGGTTGAAATGCACATAAACCTTCAATGACGAAAAAGAAACCTAAAATACATACATGAGGATTTCCAATTTCGTAGAGCCATTGCAAAGTTTCATGCTTTCTATATTAGCCATTGTCAGAGATTCCAAGCCATTATGGATAGGAATGTGTTGTTTTGCTATTTCGTAATTCTCGTTGAACTTCTAGGACGAGCCTTTTGTTGTTGCACGCCCAATATCACAATAGAAGATTGATGTTGCCTGCTTGTCCATCTGTGTGTCTCCAGTCTCCATGTTGCCACTCACATTAGAATCAACAAAAACTGGTGAGTTTATACATGGATCTCGCATAGAAGACGACCATGGGAAAAGAAATAAACGCTTGCAGCATAAAATACGTCGATTGTCACCTCACATAGTTTGCAGCAAGCCTAAAAGATGCTTGTGGAGAATACCTAATTGGTTACATACGGGTTTGGAAATGACATAAATATATTCACAAATACTAAAATACTCCAATCAAATAGTGAATATTGGGAGATATGCAACTTCTAATGTTAAACTTAATAGGTATTCTATTGAGAAAAGAATCAAAACGGTCCCTCAACTTTTTAGGAATGACCAAAATGATCACCAACTATTTTGAGGGATCATTTTGATCCCAACATCTACAATAATAGATATTGGACTTAATGGTATTAAAATTAGAATTATTTTAGTAAATTTTTAATTAAACTATTTAATAAGAAAAACTAATAGCATTTTTAGTTATAATTTTAAAAGTTTCAGTTATATTTTATAATTTTCAAGTAAAAATATATTGTATAACCATATCTTTAAATTATAGTTTTTATAAAAATATAGTTAAATATTCATTTTGGTAACAAATTTTTTTACCAATCATAGTTTATAAATTTTGACTAAATTTTTTAACATTATGACTAAAAATACTATTAATTTTTTTTTTATTAAACAAATGATTTTTTTTTTTTAAATTATAATTACATGAAACTTATATTTAATAAATATTTTAATTAAAATCACTAAAATAGCCCTAACTTTAACATCATTAAGTCAAACATCCATTATTTTGGATGTTGGAACCAAAGCGATCCCATTTTAAAAAGTTGAGGATCAAAATGGCCCCTCAAGAATCAAGATGGTTAGAGATCATTTTAGTCATTCCTAAAGAATTGAGTGACCATTTTGATCCTTTTCTTGTTTTCTAACAGAGGACCAAATTGGGTCATTTTTTATAGTCTGGGGAGTTAGATTAAGACAATGTGAAATTTTGAGACTAAAATGGACACTTGTTAATAGTCATGGGACTATTTTGGACTATTTTCTCAAATTTTTATCTCATACTCTAAACTTGCACTTTTTTTTATGCTTCTGCTAGCCGTTTTTTCCATCTTTTCAAACATTTTTTTATCTAATTTTGTATTTGTTATATGGAATGACATCTGTTTTCATTTTCTTCTTACTATTTTTTTATGTTACCTTATTTGTTTTCTAAACAATTATTTTTTAACCCAGGTCAATTCATCTCCATGCGAATCACCTGAGAGGCTAAACATGTTAAAGTCAGAGTTAGCTTCACTTACAGAGAAGAATGCGGAATTGAAGAAGCAAGTTAGGGAACTGTCATCAAAGATCCAGTTGGCTGAGCAAGGAAAAGATCAGGCCCAGAAGCAGTTTCTAACTTTAGGAACGCTACATAAAGCTGGACCTTTTGGCACAGTCAAAGGTTTAAGAACCAACCCATCCGTTCTACCCGACGAATCCGTAAATCCCGGTCTAGCAATGATACTTGAGAAGGTTGCTATCAGGAAAGAGCTTATAGTTGCATTGGCCAACTCAAATGTACGAGAAATGCTAGAAGTTTGGTTTGCAAGTATCAAAAGAGTGGGTATACCCAATTATATTGTGGTTGCATTGGATGATGAAACAGAGAATTTCTGCAAATCAAAGGAAGTTCCTGTCTACCGTAGACCTCCAGATGAAAATGTTGATTCCATTGGTAAGACAGGCAGCAACCATGCTGTTTCTGGACTAAAGTTCCACATTCTAAGGGAATTTTTGCAGCTTGGTTATAGCGTTCTTCTCTCAGATATCGATATAGTTTATTTGCAGAATCCATTTGATCATCTTTATAGGGATTCTGATGTAGAATCAATGAGCGATGGCCACAACAACATGACAGCTTATGGATTTAATGATGTCTTCGATGAACAATCAATGGGCTGGGCAAGGTATGCTCATACAATGCGTATTTGGGTTTACAATTCAGGTTTCTTTTTTATAAGACCAACAATTCCAGCTATCGAGTTGTTGGACCGCGTCGCGCACCGGTTGTCTCATGAGCCAAAATCATGGGACCAAGCAGTTTTTAATGAGGAACTCTTTTATCCTTCACACCCTGGATATGAAGGCCTCCATGCAGCCAAGAGAACCATGGATATCTATCTCTTTATGAATAGCAAAGTTCTCTTCAAAACTGTGAGAAAGGATGCTCAACTCAGGAAGTTAAAGCCAGTTATCATCCATGTGAATTACCATCCAGATAAGCTTCCAAGAATGAAGGCTATTGTTGAGTTTTATGTTAATGAAAAACAAAACGCTTTGGATCCTTTTCCAGATGGCTCCGACTGGTGAAACTTTGGAACATAAGCTGCTGATAGTTCAGAGTCTCTCGCTTTCTTGCCCTTACTATTTTGACCTTTTTCTTTGAGGTAAACTGACAAATTTGTTAGCTCTTATCTTCTTGTGCTCAGTGTATTCTAAAACTTGCTGCCTTTTATCTTTTATTTTACTGTGCTATGTGAGTTTCTTTTGTCTTAATTTAAGCCATGGATCTTATTGCAACAATGCTACCAAACAAGAACAGTTAACTCTAAGTTCAGAGACCTCTTTTTAACACTTAATATGAGTTCTGAACTTCTGGTCTGCTATTCCATTTACGTTGAACACATAGGATTCCATGAAAGTAAACAGTGAAACAAATCCCAGATGGTTGTTGGTTCACCATTGTTTGTATAAAAAATTTGAGTATTTAGAATTTTTTATTTAAAAATATCATAAGTTGACCTTTACTAATGACCCACTGTGTGAATAATGTCAACAAAACAAAGTAATTCCAAAAGAGTGGATTTAGGGGCTATTTGATTTGAAGTAATATGGACGGTTATGAGAATTGGTATTTGATTTAAAATAAAATAAATGCAGTGTAAAATTTTGGTGCATTTGGAATTCAATACTTAGTTCAATTTTGATGTATTTGAAATTCCTACGATTTGGATGGTGGTTTGTAAATACACTATAAATTTATCGCCATTAGTGCAACTCTTTCATGTCCTTCACTTTTCTGTTCAACTTAATTACAACTTTTTTTTGGTCATCTAAAAGCTCTCAAAATAGAGAAATTATTATGTGCAAAGACCAGACCGTCTAAAGGCAAATTAGAGCGTGTCACATCATCTGGTATGCAATGGATACACAGTCACGATACACAACAAAGGGGCGACATGAAAAGCTCTGATTCACCTATGAACGACGCTCGTATCTGCACAGAATAATTTCATCTCAAAATAAGAGTTAATTATGATATAGATGAACATAGAATTCAAAAATTTTATAATAATTTTCGAAGTTTTTTACTAATCATTTTGGTACGCCTGGATTATAAAATTTGGAGGTATATGATTGAAATGTGCAAGTATTAATAATTGCAATGGTCCGTTTGAGTTGAGTTAGTGATTAATGGGCAGTTAATGCTTAAAAGTTAAAAGGTTAGGGTTTTATAGGAAAAGATTGGGACAGGAAAAGTGAGCCATTTTCTTCGCAAAAGCTTAGGCATCTCCAATCGAAAATCTCATTTTTCGCTGCAAAATACAACAAATTTCTAAAATGCGATAATTCTGATCCAATCGAACTCCATTTCGCGGGCTTCGTCGTCTCGTAATCGTCTTTCTCCATTTCGCGGGCAAATCCCGTTGACACAAAAAATTAGCGGGTGAATATTGGCGTCGCATTGTTCACCCGTGATAAAATAGCGGCAAAATTACCGTTCGGTTGGAGAAGAACGGCAAACAGTTCCATTGGAGATGCCCTTAGGCCTTTAGAAATGCCTCAGCTCTTATGATAATTAATTGAATACTTTTCATACAAAAATTAAAAGCCATTAACAGTTTTCAAATTTATTTTAAAATAAAAATAATATATAAATAATCAATGAAATCAAAAAAATTTCCAATAAAAAAGTAGGGTTATTCCCCAAAATTAAGCTACTAAGGAAGAAGATAACTCTGCAAGTAAAGCAGAGCATCACGCAGACCGACATATCTACAACCATCTCTCCTCATTAACCCCAAACTCACCTTTATGATCCTCCGCTCCTCGCCGGAAAACACCAGCCCCACTTCAGCCACCATCCCGCCTCTCTCCGCCGCCGCAGCGCAGCACTTTGGCCCATCAACCTCTTCCTCAAACCAGAGCCCTGTATCTCCCACCTCCCTCCCCTTCCCTTTCACTTCCATCATCATGAAAGCTCCTCCCCATTCTTTCCTCATCACCATCCAGACCACTCTCACGTCCTCCTCCTTCGCCACTGCCGCCGTCGAAGTAGCCGCCGACACGTCGACGTCGAAGTGGAAGACGTTGTGAAATTCTTTCTCCAAGTCTTCACCTTTTATTGCGATAGAGAGCAGGGGAGTGGAGAGATTGGAAATGAAGACGTCGAGAGTGAAGAGAAGGTGACTCAGAGAGAGGAGAGGGGAGGGAGGAGGGGGAGGGGGAAGGCGGCGGGAGGCTAGATTGAGGAGGGAGAAGAGGATGCGGGGGGAAGGGGGAGGGGAGAGGGAGAGGAGGTGGGAGGAAGAAGGGTAGACAGAGAGGCAGAGGGGAAGCCAGAGGTTTGGAGACGACATGGCGGTGCGCCATGACTTAGAGACGCAGGAGGACGTGGCGAGCGTTGAAGGGTCTAAGTATTGAGAGACCAGAATAACTACTTCCCATGGCAGCGGCGACGGAGGTTCTTCGCGGCGCATCTCTCCCTCTCTCTATATGTTTCCTAGTTCTAGGAGAATAATGGATGGCCGGCGGCTATATAGAAGGAGAAATAGATTGCGATGTTGACACGTGCCGGGAATGAGCGAGGTGATGGTGGACAGGAGTTGGCACGTGGATGTACACCTCGGGCACGGGATGCAGGTGCGGCTTATACTTGCGTGTACCGCCGTTTACTAGCTCATAAGCTTTATTTTATTTTAATCAGGATTCTTTTACTTACATGAAATTCAAAAAAAAAAAAAAAAATTGCATTCATCAAATTATTTTAAAGCTTATCATGATAATATATATATATAGGTGATATATCATCAAAAAAATTATCTTGATCGAACACGAATCTCGAGGCAAAATTGATTATGAAATTTTCGAAATTAAATTCGGATCCATATGATCTCTATTATCATCAAACATAGTCAAACTAAACGTTTCGAAAAGACAAATCCAACGTCATCAAATTCGACTCAATCCAAGCCCAAATAGGCCCAAATCAAAGACAAAGCATCTTTAGAATGTTGAAACCATAAATTGGATAACCAAATGATTTCCAAATGTGATATGGTTATAGTCAAATCGAGCGGCTCAACGAGAGGAATCCAACGAGTCCAATATTGCTGAATTATAATACAATTAAGACATTTAAATGTCCAATAAATTGTCCATGGTCAAGGGGATTAATATCGTCCATTCAAACTACTGCCAACATACCCTTGAAATACCTTTTATTTATTGGTCATGTCACTCCCAAATAAATTATGAATAAACCCCTCATTCTTCATTGAATGGAGGAAGGACCAAAGGAGGAAGCAGGGGAGGAAGGAAGGAAAAAAAATAAGAGAGGAGAGAAAGAGAAATCTGAGATCTCTCTTGTTATCAAGCTCCTCCTTGACCACCACTTAACCACCAACTATCGTCAGACTTACTCCCAGCCACTAATTATCACCGAACTTCTGCCCGGACAGCCACAAACTAACGTCAGATTTATACCCGTCCACCTACTATCATCGGTCCTTTCGACCACCGTTGTCCTATTACAATCTCTCTGATACTATTGTCTGCCGACCACGATCTTTCCGACCGCCGTCGCCAGACAACGATATTTTTGACCACTATCGCTCGCCGACTACAATCCTTCCGACCTCCGTCGCCAGACTACAGTCATTCCAACCTTCGTTGCAAGACAATTGTCTTTCTGACCAATATCGTCTGCTAACTACAGTCCTCCAAATTTCTGTCTCTAGATAACATTCTTTCTAACCAATATTGTCCGCCACTACGGTCCTTCCGAACTCTGTCGTCAGACAACAGTCTTTCTGATCACTGTCGCTCGCCGACTTTTGTCCTTCCGACCTCCATTGCGAGATTATGATTCTTCCGATATCTATCGCTAGACAACGGTTTTTTTACCATTGTCGTCCGCCGACTACAGTCCTTTCGACCTCCATCATTAGACAACGGTCTTTCTTACTACTATCACCTGCCGACTACAGTCATTCCGACCTCCATCGCCAAACAATGATCTTTCTGACCATTGTCGCCCGCCAACTACGATCCTTCCAACCTCCGTCGTCAAACTATGGTTCTTTCGACCTCCGTCGACATACTACAATCCTTCTGTCATTCATCGTCAAATAATAGTCATTCTGACCACTATTGCCCCCCGACTACATTCCTTTTGACCTCTATCGCCATACAATATTCTTTCTAACCATCGTCGTCAGCCGACTATGGTCTTTCCGATATTCTTCACCGAATTATGATTTTTTCGACCTCCATCACCCACCGAGTACAGTCCTTCCAACGACCATCACCCCGAATATGGTCTTTCATCAAACCTTCGTTGTCCGCCGACTATGATCCTTTCGACCAAATGAACATGTAAATAGTGATTATTTCAATTCCCAATATGTAATGCCATTTATATGATATATATTTGCTACATCAAGCCAAGGCCTTCCCCGTAAGGAAGGGCCTCATTTGTAATTTACTACAAATACTAATGAATTCATTCAAACTGGGCCTAATCCCGTGGTTTTTCTCCTTTTCAAGGGTTTCCATATAAAATTTCTGGTGTCTCTTATGAATCCTACACCATCTCTTTTATCTGATTGCGTGTTGGATCTTCGTACAAAGCTAAGACGTTAATCTTTATATTTCTCTACCGCCGTCAATATTCAAGGACGCAACAATAGTGATTCAATATTTTTCCTTATTTATCTGTTTAATTGAATATTTTTTTTCTATAAATATATATCTTTTTATTTCATTTGATCCATCTTAATAAGTCTAACTAGGATATTGAGTCAAAATGTTCTAATATCTAAATTAGAAAATTTCAAAATTAACTTTTTGAGATTGTCTAAATTTTATTTTCAATAAATATATAACTCAAATGATTATTTTATGAGATAAATCCAATGATATCAAAAGTATCATCTAAATCCAAATGAATATGAATTAAAAACTTAAATTTCATGGTGCTATTTGAGGTATCACATAGCCTCTAATTTTTATGCGCTCGTTTTAGAAATTAACATTATAATATGATAAATTTGAAGAGTCATAAATAATTCAATTTAAAATAATTAATAAATTAAGATGCCAAAAGCATATTGAATAATCATTAAGGATATACTAAGTCTGGTCGTTAATATCAGACTTTTGCTGCACGACCAATGCCATTAAACATTCGTTGCATGATTAGTGCCATCAAACCGACGGCAAATTATTACATCAGGTGACCGGATCGTTCGAACACAAATCCAGATGCACCATGTCACCCGGATACACTGGGCTCCGGGTATATTTGGGTGACAAGGCGCGTCTGGCATGGGCGGATCCCCATAGTAGTGCGTGTGGGGGGGGGGGGGAAGGCAAATGCCCACCCTAAAAAAAAAATTATTTTAGAGGGTATTTTTTCCCCTATTAAAAATTTTTTTGCCCTAATTTTATCCATCCTAAATTCCAAATCACCTTTGCCCATCCCCTACCAAAATTTTTTTTTTCTCACCCTAAAAAAAAAGCTGGATCCGCCCCTGACGTCTGGATTGATGTCCGAATGAATCCGGACACCGGACATAATAATTTTCCCAAACCGACCTGCCTAACGAATATTATAAAGCTGCTATCATTCGACCACAAGCATTCAAATATTCAATTGTCTATAATATTGATGTTTCCAACTTAAAGGATAGGCTCTCTTTCTAACAAACAACTATATAGTAGAATCATTTTAGTTGCAGCAAGTCCTATAATTTTTCTTTTTCTGAAATTTTCCAAGTAAAAATTATAATATCATATGTGCTATTTATATTTATCTTTTTTGTATATAGAACTCTTACTCATTAAGAAAAATAAGTTGAGGACAAGATTGTAATTTTATACCTTCAACGTCGTCAGACAAAATTTTGCTAATTATTTTAATTCCCTTCAACATCTCGTATTCCATTCGTAGAATCTACAAACTTTAATATTTTGTGAATTATTGTCTCCAAATAATTCATTTTAAATATAAATATATTTATTAAATATTATCGTTTGATTGTTCGAGCATCAAGCATCGAGTGTTTTAAGATTGAGCTCTATGGTGTAGTTTTTTAAAAGTTTGGTAAAATGATCGTTTTGCCCTTAGTTTTCTTCGACGAGTAAGTGCAAAAAAGAGCAAAATGGTAATTTTGTTTTATTTTTTAATAGTCAATTCGGGCAATTAATGGAATGGGAAAATTTAATATTCTAATTTCCTATATCACATGCACATAACTATATATATAATATATTTATATATTTTTTGGCACATGCACGTAAATAAAATAATAGCCAATTACGTAGGGATTAAGTTTTATTATTATTCATAGCATAATGGTAACCATGGGAAAGCCATATTTTGTCAGTTATTTTGATTAGTTTAAGAGGTGTCAAAACAGTTTAACATGATGAGTTCGGATTCGATTTGAAAATTTTCAAATCTAAATTCAATCAATTTGAACATGACCCGTTTAATTAATAAATTAAAAAGATCAAACCAAATCTAACTAGTTAATTTGTTCTAGTTAAAAAATTGTTTATAACTTATTAACTATAGAGTTTAAGTTATTTGCTAAAAAATATGAATATCATGCTCACAAATAAATATAATTTAGAGACAAAATATTAAGTGGGTCTTTTTCGGGTCAAAAGCAGGATCGTGGGTCAACCCAAACCTGTCCCGTACTCCCGTTTAATAACGAGTTTAGAATTCAGACCCAACTCAGACCATTTTATTAAACGAGTCAATCAGAATTCGAATTTTTCTAATTGAATTGATGGGTCAGATCATTTATTGACATCCCATATAAATTTTGTTGAAGTTAATCTAGGAACAATACTTGCTTACTACTTCTTCATCGATTATATTATGGTTTACTCACTATATTATATATTTATATATAACAAAACCCAATTGAATGATGACCAATTTATTGGAAAAGTGGCTAATAGAATTGGTGAGTTGTAGTGATAATTTGTGCACGACTAATGGAGTAATTCTTCACCAAGTATATAAATACATGTGGTAAATATATAATACAAGCTTTAGTTACTTTCTCTTCGTATGTTTATTAAGAGTAGATTTATGTTGAATATATTATTTCAAGTTTCTTCATGTAAATATGAGTATATATATATATATATATAATTTTATAAATGCTTATTTTAGATTATTATAAAACTTTTCGGAGTGTTTAACATTTTCAACCATTTCATTACGAGCATTTATTCCTACCTCAGTGTTCTTAGTTACGAGGCCATAACATAATACGATAATTGAAAACAATCAATATTTGTAAGTTAGAAGGGAATTAAAGGTGATTGGATTTTCCTTTTCTTCGATGAGATTATGTGACATTAACTATGTGGATGATCGAAGATTGTTAGAACAATATGTCATTTTTTTTTAAAAAAAAGAGGGAATAAATAATTTAAAGTTTGTGAATAATACAAAAACAATAAAATCTCTTTTCTAGAAGGTGGTGGATTTGAATGGCTTAAAATCAGTAGGTGATCAAGTATGGTTGTGATATGTCCTATCCTAGAAAGAGGATGGGATTGAATGACCCAAAACGTGATTAAGACAATCGCTCACCTAAAAAGTGAAGGATGCAATGACCCAAAAGCCTTGGATCCTACTCATGCTACAAGTGTTAGATAATAACGTTACGTTATTTAAAATTTTCTTGATCTATAAAATAAAATTTTAGTCTAAATTTTGAAATCAATTTTATTCATTTGAGCTCTTTTAGATCATCAATTTTAATAAAAAATGATGCTCATAAATTATATTTTTTACATCCTAATTATATATATAATCATAAACTCAATAATGTTATCTAATTTTTCAATAAATTATATATAATTTAATATGTTGCCACACTATCTAAGTTGTAGAACCACTATAGGATATTGCCCCATTTTGCATTGCAATGCATGATTACTATTTTTTACACATCATGAGTTTGCCCGCAGCTCCACTCATACCACATTACAACTAACAAGTAGCTTCTTTCAACTACTAATTAACTTTGGGATTCATATCAAGATATCTTTGAACTTACTTGACTAATGAACACAACTCTCTTTGGCCTATTGGTTGAGAGTTTAGGCTTCCAACTAAGAGGTCCAGGATTCGAGTCTATGTGTATGCGTTGTGTGTGTGAGTTTGCCTTAAATGGCCTAAATGTCCCTAAAAAAAAAAAAAAAACTTGACCAATGAAAAGTATCATAATTCCAATATTCTTGGAAGTCCTCTAACCATTCATTCCCATTTTTTATTGAAGCCAAAGTTCTAGATCTTTTCCCCTCTAAAAATTGAAAAATTTCTTCTTTTATCCTTTGAACCTTTATTTGTTCTGACCTTTTTCATCACATTCATGAATTGATAAATATCTTTAAGTATTTTAAATAGCCAAATCCAGATTTCTTTTATGTGTCGATAAAAAGAAAAGCTGTAAATGTGAAATAGATGATCCAAAAAAGTCAAATTGGCTCAGTTTTAAGTTAATAATAAAACTAAGATCGTGCTAATATAATTTTATTGATTTCTGAAACGTTCTCTGTTCTCAGCTCCAACGGTTCATTTCGAGCAGGGCGCAGCGAAGGCCACACGGTTTGTTCAATCTCCACGGTATGGGCAGCCTGGTACGGGTAGGCACCAGATGTACAGGAGCGGCTTGCGACTGAGAAGCCAAAAAGGAGATAAAGAGAGAAAGGTGGCAGTGTCTTCTCCCTTGTTTTACGCGAGTTAATGATTAGCTTCAGAAATCTCTCACTTCTACCCTCCAAAAAAGCACTAACTTTCTGTGCGTTAACCCGCAACTCTCCTCTCTTCTTCTTAGGGTTTTAGCGGCGTCACATTTCGTCGCTGGGTGACGGCTAGCACCGGCGGCCTCTCACTTCACGGCGTCGAGACTTCTCGAGTCACAATGCCGAAGATGTTCGGCTTCTCTCGCCGTCGAACGAAGCTTGGGAGGTCAGCTCTTACCCTCCCCGACCCCCATTGAACCCGCTTTTTATTTTTGTTTTACCACTTTCTTTGTTGTCGCCACTTGAGGCGGACCGTGTGCTCTTTAGCTTTTTGCAGCAGTAAAAAGATGTATCCTTTTAGGGTTTCTTTCTCTCTACAGACTATTCCGAAATGATGCCTTCTTTTCAACTTTAAAATGCATCGTGCAGGCCAAAAGTGGGCGATCCTTCCCAGGGGCCCCAGAGCCCTGTCCGCCCCACCAAAAGCTCATCGCAGATCAATGTGAGCAGAAAAATTCTTTTTTTTTTTTTGGTTACTTTCTTAAAGTTCCAACTTTGTAACTGTGGATTTTTTAAAGGCTTTCTTAGTCCAAATTTTTTTTTTGGTGGGTGATGGATAGGAAGACTCTTTGGTTGGGGCGTCGGCTAGTGGCCGGTCGGAGGATCATTACTGCGATTGCTCTATGGCTGGATTGGGCATCAGTAAGTGTGGCGTTGGATGTTCTGAGAACTGGATGGTGTTGCCGACAACAGGGGACAAACCAGCTCCTCGATTTCAAGTAATGTGTGATCTTATTGTTCTTGTTTTATTTACGCATTCATTTAGTTGTAAGGATTATCTGCAAAACTGCCTGAAATTGGTCCTCCAGATTAATCATTGGCAGCATTTTTGAATTTTTATATTTGGTTATCTGTAGTTGTTACCTCTTCTAAACAGTGACTGTAGTTGACAATTGTTCTTAGTAAATTAGTATATTTTGGTGGCAAATCATTGGGGTGGATCCATTTGACTTTCTATGAACAACTTAAGTTTCAGATCCTCTGCAGAGTCAACAAACTCGGGAAGAAATGACAGACTTAACTCTTTGTGCTTGGTTCCTTCAACCCAAATATTTCTGCCGTGATTTATAGAACTGTGGGATTAACTGTGGGATTGGTAGTAGGTTATGTTCAAATCCTTATTTTTACAAGTCTCATAACTGTCCAACTTGATTATAGCCCAGTCAAATGTGCTTTGGTTGCAACAAATGCTTGGATATAGATTTGCTGAAGTTCACATGTTTTGCTTAGGTTCAACCAACTTAGATTTTCATGCCAAGGTTTAGGGGTGTCAAAACAAGTCTTCGGGGCGGGTTCTAGTCCAATCCGAACTTGACCCATTGCCAGCCAACCCGACCCGGTTATGCAAATGGGTCGGAAATCTGAGCCCGACCTGGTTTGGGTTCGGGTCAACCCGAAATGATTCGCCAGCCCTTTTTTCCCATCAATTTTTGGCATTTTTGTTATTTCAAATTTATTTAAGTAATTCTATTAAAATGCAAAATACTGAAGTACATAGAATTATTTGATTATTCGAGAAAGTATAAATGAACACAAATTACATTAACAAAATACTAACACTAATGATTAAATTACAAATTACATATTTACATTTATAAAAGATAATGCAAAACAAAAATTAAATTTGCTAAATACTAATATACATTACAATATTACATTTACATTGTTGAAATATTGAAACACTTAAACACAAAGGGTTTAATTAAATTCAGGTCATAGTTGTGTTGTGGTCGGGTTCTCGGGTCAACCCGAATCTGACCCGATTTTTAAAACGGGTCAAGTTTCTAAATCCGAGCCCGACTTGTTGGATAAACGGGTTGACCCGAACCCGGACTTTTCCGGGTTGGGTCCGTGTTGGGTTTTGGGTCGGGTCAAGTTTTGACACCACTAAAAGTTTTACATAACTCGTGTTTCTATTAGGTTTTAGCAGTGTTTTTCGCAAATGGGACTTATTGAAGGGCCTCTATTGTTTCTAGAGCCTAGAGCTGTTGTTGGAGACGTCGTCGCATTAAAGGTCACCGTGGGCTAGCCAAATAGGGTTTTGCTTTATGTAGCATTTAGTTCTTGCATGTGAGAAAAGAAATAAAAAAATAAAATCTGTAGGGTTAGGGGACAATACCTTGCATGAGATGAGCGGCTCAGGTGATTGCTTTCCCTAACAAGGACAAATGGCTTGCTTAGTAGACCACGTAGACCAGTTTGAAACCTCATTAGCGAATAGCTGGCAAGCCTGCAGGCAAAGTTGGTGCCAAAGGAGAGAGATCCTTCGGTGGCAGGGCAATGAAGAAGAAGGATAAGTTAGATTAGAAATAAAGTATATGCTGAGACAAGTATTAGATTGTTGCTTATCCTTTCTGGACCATAACTGTTCTTTACAATAAGAAGGCAATTTGCTGGTTTTGAATGCAAGCCTGCCAAAATATTACCATTTCATGAAGAGGGAAAACTATGGAAGCTTTAGTACACGTTCCTTTCTATTTATTTATCTGTTTCATCTTATCGGAATGCGGTAATGTTATCCTAAATGTTATTTTCAATTTTGTTGACTTGAGCTTGACTTGGGTTTTCAATGTAGCATGCAGCGGCTGTTGTTGGGAGTAAAATGGTGGTGGTTGGTGGGGATTCTGGCAATGGGATGCTGGATGATACAATGGTATGAAATCCTGTAGCTTGTCTAATTTTTTGGCATTTATGTGAATTTAATTTTACTTTTTAACAGTTCTGACTTTCCCACTGAATTCTAAATATTTACTAATTGGTTGTTTGAGGAATTTACCTATTCAAGTTGAGGCTGCTATAGTCACAGATCTCATTTACATCAAGATTAATTGCATATTGTGATTGGCATGATTTTTTGTTGCTCTTTTGAATCTTCCAAGCAATTTTTGAATTTTTAAAGTTTTTTATTAGGTTCAGGAGCATTTACTATAAGGATGGCATTTGCTTGATACTATTGTCTCTTGAATTGCTTACTTGTGCTGATGGTGCTGTTTGGTTATGCTTCTAATTTTTATTAAGCATGATTTCGAATCAAGATTCCATGATCTAACTTAAGTCTTCTTTTTTTTCCAAGCAAGAAACAGATGTTTTTTTCCTTGTTCTGAATCCATGAGTTCTTGGTTTTGCTTAATAATTGTGACTTTGGGACTTGCCTACTTCTGTCGCGAGTGTTAGAATAATGATTTTGCTTCACAGTTATATGCATGTTAGCTAATCACATACTTAGATATCATATTTTTTATGAGTAGTTTTTAAAATTTGTAATGACTCTGTTAATGCATTTCAGATACTTAGTCTGGACAAACTTTGTTGGGCTCCTGCTTCCAAGATCTACCGTTCGCCAGCTGGGTTGAAAATCCCTGCATGTAAAAATCATTGTTTGGTATATGTTCAGTTACTTGTGACCACTTTATAATATCCCAATATCTTCCAATTTTAAAGTTATTTCCTCTTTTGGTAGAGATGTGGTTGTTTTATAAGGTTCAGTATGGCTCTTAATGAATCGTCTATTGCATATTAATCTGAGAGACATGGGGGCATGCTGATACTTTCTATGTGGTTCATTGTCCTTTGTAAGATTTTATTTGTTTCATAGCGCCCAAAATGTTCCTGATTCTCTTCTGATTTTACTGTTTTTTGTTGATTTACTATACAACATGTTTAGATCTTAACATATAAATTAGATTCAGGTTGAACTGAAAGAGAAATGGGTTTTCTAGTAAACAAAATGATATGATAGTTAACATACCAGACATTGTAATATAAGTTACGTTTAAGAGAATGTACAGTGTGTCTTAACCTGCAATACTGAGCACATTTTCCTTGAACCATACAGTGCACTAGTGAAATATCCAAAATGTTTATTAAAATGTATTTCATAAAATAAGGTTTCTATGCAATTTCTTTATATTTCTTTTTATGATAATAAGCCGAGCTCTACACTGATAACTAACTTTTCATTTAATTGGAAAATTTCGAAATAATATGTCACCAACTTTGCTGAACATGAAGAAACATTCAGTAAATACAAATTTTACTTGTAAGAGGTTATTCATGTTACCTGTCCCTTTAAGGAGTATCATGATCTGGGTGACTTTTGTTTTCCTTCATAATTTTTTACTTTACATATTGAGCTATTAATTCTGTAAAAGATGGTTAGTATGCCTCATTGTCTTGCTTTTTACCTGGGAACAGAACTGTTTTGGTTGTTGATTGCATAAACCTTATTAAACTAAAAGTTTGCATTAAGAGTAGGAAAAGAAAAGCATTAAAATTCTGACCTATGGATGCTCGCAAAGGATTTCTGGTGGCCAATGGATGATTTTTGACGACTTTATATGGTTTTATTCCTTATATTGATAATTTTGCTTTCATATCAAGCACATATTATGCATTGATTTTTTTTTTTAAATTGCTGAGTATCTGATTAGTATATCGGACATGGCAAATTTTCAGTTGAAACATTTTATGTTATTGCTACTAAATAACACTAAAAATAAAAAATACTCTGCACACATGCAATGTAGGTCTCTTGGGGAAAGTTGGTACTTCTGGTTGGAGGCACAACTGACCCTCACAGTGATGGAGTAGTAGGTCAGTTAATTTAAGACGCTGCTATAAAATAACTGTTCTTAAAATAGTTATTTATTGGATTGTGAATAAAAAAGGTTGTGTAACATTTTGCTCTGCTTCAGTCTGGTCCTTCGATGTAGATGCTGAATGCTGGTCTCATGTGGAAGTGAAGGGTGATGTTCCGGTAAGCACTTTGCAATTTGGATTTTAATTTATGTTCATTTTTCTCCATTTTAAAATACCTGTTTTATGGTTTGGATGGAAGAAAAATCTAATGAATTTTTGTAAAACCATGAGGCTTTTGTATGTTCTATTATATGTGAATTGAATCCTTATTTGCTTGTTTGGTTTATTTCTTCTTTCACCCCTCAGTTTCCTTGTAATTGCTTTTTTTTTCTTGGTTATCTAGAAACTGGAAACTAGTGTTGATATTTTAACTCAGCATCTATTTTCTTCTTTTAACGTATACAGAAGCAGTAAAGTACTTCATTGGATCCACAGTCGTTATATACATTTGATGTAAATTTCTGATGGAATTCAGGCTGCTCGTAGTGGTCATACTGTCATCAGAGCAGGTTCAATCCTGATTCTTTTTGGGGGCCAAGATACTAAAGGGAGAAAACTTAACGACCTCCACATGTTTGATCTGAAATCTTCAACATGGCTTCCATTGCATTACACGTGAGACATCTTTCTGTGCTATATGTCAGCAACATCTATTAAATGAACTGAAAATTGCCTACTGGAGCATATTGTATTTGGCAGAAAATTGAAATCGCAATTATTGCAGATTTTTTGCCTATTACAGTCTGCAATACACCATATGATTAAAGTCAAACTCGTCTATAATTGTATTTGCTATAGTTTATATGAATTTTAGTACAATTGGAAGTCTTTTTTATGCAAATTATATACGTTTTGATCTTGTACTAAATACCTTTCCAGAGGAGCTGGGCCATCTCCAAGATCAAACCATGTAGCTGCTCTTTATGATGATAGATTTCTTTTTGTGTTTGGAGGGCAATCAAAGTCCAGGATTCTGAATGATCTCTACTCTCTTGACTTTGAAACAGTATGTGGCACTGGGACCGTCCGGCTTAAAGAAAACTTTTTTTTTTTCTTGTTAATAATTTTGTTTTTGGTAGATCCAATTATTAAAATCTATTTTACTTCTTAGATGGTATGGTCAAAAATAAAGATCAAAGGTCATCATCCATCACCTAGGGCTGGCTGCAGTGGCATCCTTTGTGGAAATAGATGGTATATTGTTGGTGGCGGAAGCAAGAAAAAACGTATGTATTGAGTTGCTCTGTAGATTGATTTATTTTCTTTGTTCACTCTGAATGTTGTTGGAGGCTTTATTTTGTTCCCTTTTGATGTTTTCATAGTGATAATTGAGTGTTTCTATTTGACAAATGAAAAATTAGATTTACTTTATTGCTGGGCCTTTGAATGTGATTTATGTTTATTTGATGGGAAATGAGAAAACGAGGATGGCGTGCTGGGCATTTAGAAGTGATAATTTTTGTTTAACTCTTAAATTTGATAGCGATGATTACATGACTTGATTAAATTTGAATTTGTATGTCTGATGTTGATTTGTTCTTCAGGATATGCCGAAACCTTGGTCTTTGATGTTTCAAAAGTTGAGTGGTCTGTTTCTGTTACATCATCTAATGACTCTATAGCTACTAGTAAAGTAAGTCCTTCCAAAATATCCCTTTAAGAACTCTAATGTGATAAAACTTGTTTATTTGTTACTTTGTTGATTTTTAGTGATTATTAACTTGAACATATTTTGGTCTTAATATATTTAGTTACGATGTTATGTTTTTTGTCATGTTGTTTTCTTTTAATTTCAAGTAAAAGTTAACCATGATTATTAAGTAGATCAAATCTGTTTAAGTTTACATTATGCATGGTTGTTGTATAACCTGGCCTCTTTGGGTGCTATATTTCATGTCTTAAAACAATTTTGGAAGGATGCCAGTACGTCATAGCATCAAGGATTGTTTTCATTAGTATCATTTTACGCTTGATTTTAATGTCCATTACATGGAAATGCTTACTGCAATCTTTTCATAGCCTATAATTTAAGCTGCTACTGCTACAGCTAATATACTGCATGTCCATTCTTTAGAACTCTTTAGAGGTTTGATGGAAATTGATAGAGTAGAATTTCATTTCGGAAGATAAAAGCAGAAAAAAAAGTTTACTATTATTTTGGTCAATGGTGATACTACAAGATTGCCTGTTTGAGCGTACACATGCACTCCTCCTCCTCTTGTTGCCACATGACATAGATGATGCGGACATCCGATCATGAAGATTTTCAAAGGAGGAGACGACGATCGACGGCCGAGATCATTCCACTTTATCTTAATTTGTTATTTGTAATTTTTATTTTTATTATGAATTTTTTGTTTTTACCCTTAAGAGGGTTGTCCTATGTAAGCCCTAGGGGCATATGTCTTGTTTTAATTTCTTAGGCCTATATATAGAGACCCTTGCTTGTGTAATGTAATGTTAGATGATTAATAAAATTTTGTGTTTGCACTCGTGTTATTTGGGAAGAACATTGGGTGAGATTCCTATGGGAGGAATTCATAGCTTTCACCAGCCACAAGATGTGTTCGGGCTCGTGGCCTAAAGTCTCTTGGTGAAGGGCAACGTAGTACCTGTCAGCTGCAAGATGTGTCCGGGCTCGCGGTTGTATCTTTCTTTCCCTAAATCCTTTTCTCCTCCTCCCTTGACTCCTGGCCAAAATCCCCTACTTTCCACCGGCCAATTCTCCCATAAACCCGTCCACTTTCACAAAACCAGCCTCCCCTTCTCCCTCCCCACGGCCTTAGCTCCACCTCCAACACCCCCTGCCAACCTCCCTAGCCGCTGGTCTCACCAAATTGCTGGCTACCTTCTTTCCCCTTGGCTCCACAAATCCCCCTTCACATTCAAAGCCCTTTCCTGTTTTAGCCCTTCTAACTTAGTAACAAATTGAAATTTCAAATTCAAATTAATTTGAATTTGAATTTTGTTTCTAAAGTTAGGATTTTTATTTTAGGAAAATATTTGAATCAGGTCTAGTTAATTATTTAATTGGATGTGATTTAAATATTATTCCCTAATTTAAGGTTCCAATCAAAGTTATTTTTAATCTCCTTTCCATAACCTCTCCTCCTCCCCCTTTTAATGTCGCCGGCCCCTTCTCCCCTTCTTCCTCTTTGCCTCCAAAATTTGAATTCCTCTTTGATTACTTTCCTTTTATCAAACAATCTAAGTTAGGAAAATATTTGATTTCAAATTCTAAGTAATTTTGAATTTGAAATGCTTTCCTAATTTAAGATAGCCTATTTTAGGAAAGTTACTTAAATTAAATCTAATTAGGTGTCTAATTGGATTTGATTTGATTTAATTATTCATAATATTTTGATCTCAATTAGAGCAAGAAATTCAAATCTCAAATGCCCCCTTTTTTCCTTTCTTGTTCTAATCAATAGATATGGTGTTTGGGCCCGTGAAAGGGGATGATTTTCTCATCCTCATAATAATAACAAAAAGAAAAAATCACTGCTCTAGGAGTGCAATTGTTATGCAATATTGTGATGGCTAAGATTTAATAGCAAGATTGGAGACTCCATGGTTCTATTTGAGAAGAAGGCTTCATATGAGGTAATCTTGATTAGGTTTGGGGCCTCTACTCGAGTCTAGGAATAGGTGGTGAGTGTTCCTTTGTTGTGCATACCTCTTGTGGATTTTGGTTTTAGTGGATCAAATAATCTCTTTTATATTGTGGACGAAGGAAGGCTTGATTGAAGTCAATTGCAAAAACCTTGTGTCTTTCTAGTTGCGTGTTCTCTTTCGCTTTTGTGTTTTTTTTTTTAATTTATTTTGTTGCATTTCATTTTCAAATTTAGTGGGTACTTTCGCTTCAAGTCATTTGATGCCGTCATTGCAATTATAAGTGATTTATTCAGTTTTTATGATATTTGTCAAGGATAGTGGCTTCAGTTTAAACTCATGTATGCATGATTCCCAAAAATCAAATCTTGCAAATTTTTTCTATAAATTTGAAGATACGGGAGACAAAATTCCTATTTGGTGAAAGTTAGGGAGTTTTTGAGAAGTGCAGATGTACCGAGGTTCAATGTTCAATGGAAAAGGAACAAAAATCAAATTAACCAATCTATGATCATGTTTCTGATAGGAAACACTTGTAGATCTCAAGTAGTTCCTATCAATCTTTGGAAAACAGTGAGAATTCTCCATAAAAATACACAAAATTAGGATCTATTTCTCCCAATTTCTAGATGCCGCTAGAGCCCAAAACCTAAGAGAGATCTCAAATTTCATCCAATTTCAATATGTTTCAACCATAGGAAAATATACTACTTAATACATAAAATTCAAAATGAAATCCTTCCTAAATAGTTATATTGGCTCTTGTGGTTTGAGCGACAGTACAGGAGAGGTGGAACTCTTCCTCCTTTGTCTCCTTACAGGACCGACTGGACTGGGGACCGGTCTAATAATACCCCTCTCCCAAACGCCAACTTTGTTCGCAAGGTGGAAAGATGATTCCCCCCTCCATTCCCTCTTCGTCATAAACAATAAGAACCTAAAGAGTTTGATCCTTACACCTGTGCCCCGGTGTATGCCTCTCGTCACATCTGAAACAAAGTCCTTTTGCCCTCTTCTCATATAATTCTGTCTCAGTGAGCTTCTTGAAGTTATCCCCACTCCCTCCTCCTATTGGCTTATGTTTCAACCATAGGAAAATATACTACTTAATACATAAAATTCAAAATGAAATCCTTCCTAAATAGTCATATTGGCTCTTGTGGTTTGAGCGACAGTACAGGAGAGGCGGAACTCTTCCTCCTTTGTCTCCTTACAGGATCGACTGGACTGGGGACCGGTCTAATAATACCCCTCTCCCAAAAGCCAACTTTTTTCGCAAGGTGGAAAGATGATTCCCCCCTCCATTCCCTCTTCATCATAAACAATAAGAACCTAAAGAGTTTGGTCCTTACACCTATGCTCCGGTGTATGCCTCTCGTCACATCTGAAACAAAGTCCCTTCGCCCTTCTCTCCTGTAATTCCTTCTTTGTGAGCTTCTTGAAGTTGTCCCCAAGTTTTCCATCGACAGCCTTCTCCTTCAGAGTTACCCTAAGGGTACCCGGTGTTGGCTTTATGGATGCCAAAAAGGTGGTGGTCATCTTGTACACGCCTCCTGAGTTGCTGCGTTATGTCCCTCTCTCCAGGTGCCTATGATCCTCCACCAATTGAGCTAGCTCCATAGCCTCTTCTTGGTTATGAGGCCTCATCACTCTAACTGCCATCCATATCTCTAGTTTCAATCCCTTCATGAAGTTTTCCTCTAGCACGGCCTTAGAAAGATGGTCCACTCGGCTAGCGAGGTACTCAAACCTCTCTCGGTACTCTATCATTGAATCATCTTATGTCAAGGCGAAGAACTGCTAGTAGAAATCTCCTCCCCTGCTGGTTCGGAATCGTTCTAACAGATAATCCTTGAATTTCGTCCAATTACGTATGGGTCGTTGCATGTCCCTTCAATGGTACTAAGCCAAAGCATTCCCTTCTAAACATAGGCCAACTGCCGTCTGTCTCTCCTCCGTCAACATATTGATAGTAAAATACCTTTCCACACTTTGGATCTACCCATGTGCATTCTCTCCCTAAAAAAATAGACATCCTCAGTTTCCTCACTCTCAGATATTCTCCGTCAACCTTGCTTCCTCCAAAATTTCTCATTCCCCAAGGGGGTGGTTCCCCCCAATTGTGCCAATCATCCCTCCTTTGCTCGCACAAAACTTTTTATCACAAGCCCATCTTCTCCCTTTAAATTCAGCACCCCTTCGATCATATTCAACCCCTCTCCTTTCAAATTCGACACCTCTTTGATCATAATTAAGTCATCGCCTTCCAAATTCGGCCTCTCTTCTTTCAAATTCAGCATCCCTCCACTCATGTCTAACCCATTCACGCCTCTCAACATACTCTCTACTAGGCTCTTCCCTGGGAATAGTACCGGGGGGGGCTTTTGTCCATTCCTTCTGAAATCTCCATCTCCTGATCCTCCATTCGTCTGATTGGCTTAGGGTTTTCTCCACTTCCTTGGTTGTCGGTGACTTCCCTCACCTCCGAGGACATTTTTTTGGTTTGGCCCTCGAGAACTTTCTCCAGCATCTACCCTAGGATGGAAAATTCGAATCGATCTTATCATGGATGACCGAAATATCTTTCTTTAAATATGAAATTTGAATTTGTAGATATGAAATTTAATATTTCATTTGTTCGATCTCACCTTCCAATACTTCTACATTTCTTCCCTCCATATATCCCTGGCTCATTGTTAGGCTAAAAAATCCGGATTCCCCCCCTAAAAACAGCAAAAGCCTTGGTTCAAAGTAGAAAAATTTACTACAGGAATTCTCCAAAAATAGCCCAAAAATAGTCCGAAAACTGCTTGATACCAATTTGATAGGAAACACTTTTAGATCTAAAGTAATTTCTATCAATCTTTGGAAAACAACGAAAATTCTCCATAAAAGTCCACACAAAACTAGGGTTTTCTCCATTCCTTCTGAAATCTCCATCTCTTGATCCTCCATTCGTCTGATTGGCTTAGGGTTTTCTCCACTTCCCTGGTTGTCGGTGACTTCCCTCTCATCCGACGACATTTTTTTGGTTTGGCCCTCGAGAACTTTCTGCAACATCTACCCCAGGATGGAAAATTTGAATCGATCTTATCATGGATGACTGAAATATCTTTATTTAAATATGAAATTTGAATTTGTAGATATGAAATTTAATATTTCATTTGTTCGATCCCCTTCCAATACTTATACATTTCTTCCCTCCATATATCTCTGGCTCATTGTTAGGCTAAAAAATCCGGATTTCCCCCCTAAAAACAGCAAAAGCCTTGGTTCAAAGTAGAAAAATCTACTACAGGAATTCTCCAAAAACAGCCCAAAAATAGCCCGGAAACTGCTTGATACCAATTTGATAGGAAACACTTTTAGATCTAAAGTAATTTCTATCAATCTTTGAAAAACAACGAAAATTCTCCATAAAAGTCCACACAAAACTAGGGTTTTCTCCATTTCTTCTGAAATCTCCATCTCCTGATCCTCCATTCGTCTGATTGGCTTAGGGTTTTCTCCACTTCCCTGGTTGTCGGTGACACAAAGGGAAGGCTTGATGGGGTAACATTTCATAGCCATAATGTTGGTCGCTGGTTATTTGCATATCCATCAATGATTTGAGACAGTTGAATCAATCCTCTTATTTTTGGTTGATGCCCTCAAGAGACCTGACCCCAATGTTTGATTGCGAGTACAACTCACATCCCTGACTAATGTTGTGGTTTTGGGCATGATTTGTTATACAACTTGTGGTTCAAACCATTGGCCCTAGCTGTCAGTGCTATAAATGACATTGGTGTCAATTTTCTTTTTGTTCTTCCATTTGCCATAGGTAACATCTTTGTTTGCTGCACTGAAATCCATCCAATCCTTTTTTTTCTGGTATTTGTAGAAGTTGAGTTGAGGGAAATAATTAGGTTCACTATGAATGTTTGTCAATCCGCTGGAGCTTTAAGAATTGTAAACTTTAGATGTAATGGAATTTGAAAATTCTTTATTTTCCTTACTAATTTAATGGGGTGATCATCATCTATACTATTCAGAAGTAACTCTCATTACTAAGATATAGTTATAAGCAATTTAATTTTACTTTTTTAGCACCCACTTTGCTCAGACAAGCACCTAAGTTGGCGCCTAGAGTCTTGAGCATTAGGCAATCATAGAGTATTGAAAGCACTTGATGCTTTTGGAAATTCTGGTAAGGGCTAATCTACTTGATATATATTTATTTGGATTCAACTAATTTCTGCATCTCCCTAAAACTTGTTATGCCACTATTAGTGTTTTGGATGGGAGGGTGGGGTATGTGCAGAGCTGCGTCTTACGGCCTTCCCAAATAGAACTTTAATGGTGGTATTATGAGTTTAAGAACTATTTCTAATTGTTTAAACGAGTTATGGTGGTCGGAGCTCTAATTCATTTTTAATTGTCAATATTTTATGCTTTTCTTGACTATCAATGCGGCACTGCATGCCAAGCAATTACATTTGGAAGAACTAGACAATCACTTTACGACTTCTTTCTACTTGCAAGAAAGATAATGACAATTTATCTTCTTTCCAGGGATTTAGTTTGGTCTCTGTGCATCACAATGACAAGCTATTTCTAGTTGCTTTTGGAGGAAACAGAAAAGAGCTATCAAATCAGGTTAGAGAAGGAAATGCATCAACTATAGCCCGCATAATTTCAAATGGTTTTTTACTATGTAATTTTTCTGCAGACTGAAATATTGGTAATGGTAAAAAATGAGCATTCAATGAGCTGGAGATGTGTACCAGGTGCTGATGTTTTACCCTATGAGGATAGCTTAGGAAACCCCAAAGATCTTGCTGCTCATGTCAGCAGCAATCCTCAACCGCGTTCGCTTGGGAGATTTGGTGTTGCTTCTGCGGTGGAGCATCATGCTTCTGGTAGGAAATCGCTGTCTGATTCATCTATTGATCCAAATGCTAGTTCTGGCACTATTTCGCTTCGCAGGCAATTTCATAATGAGGAAGAGTACAATGCTAAACACAAGATGCATAAAACTCCTGAAGAGGACAAATATAAGGTGTCTAATTGTGCCTCAGAACGGCATAATCCAAGCTCACAGGTGAGCAGATAATTACTTCAATTAAGTGCTTGATCAGCCTTTAGGCCTGCCAGTCAGTTGTGATTTATGTTGTTTTTACTTTAGTAAACGTCACCAATCAGTTGTGATTTATGTTGTTTTTACTTTAGTAAACGTCACTGAATAATGATTTTGAATTCTTTTTCTATTAAGTGCTTGATCAGGATTATGATAGGTTTGCAGTTATTCTGCTTAAAAACTGTTGTAATTGATTTTAGATAACTTTTATCCAATTGATTATCAATGGTTTTCTCCTTTTCTTTCATAATGTTCTAACTCTTAATTTATCCACCCATCCAATGAGTGCATTTTTTTTTTCCTTAGTTAAGTTCGAACCACCTTTTTCTATTTTAATCTACCTTAATCTCAATAGATATGTTCCTCTAATGTACTTATATCTTATTTTGTCTTTCTTAGTTGCTAATTTACTTGGTACAATTAATGCTAAGGTTGCATACCTTGTTTCCAATAAACTTATGTTTGAAGAGTTTAGCAATCCAGAACTAGGCCGTGAAACATAACTTTTCACATCAATTCTGAGTTTTTTTCTTGAAAAATTTTCTGAACTTAATAAAATCTGTGATAATCTTCCATTTTCTTTGCCTTCTAACATGTCGCTAAGGTTTCTCCTGCAGCACATCTGCAAAGAATTAATGTTTCACTAAGGAATGAGCAACTTAATTTATTTGACTTTCAACTAAATGAAGAGAATGCCCTATTAGTTGCATTTAGTCTCTATTTTAAGGTGAATGATTTACATGATAATTGAAACAGTTTTTGCAGCCTATAAAACTTAGTGATCTATCCTTTTTTGCCATATGTTCACCATCCATGAGAATCTAGAGAATATAGAGAGATAAACTTACTAGCTTGGCTGCAAACTACTGGGAAATGTTGGTGTAAAACAGATTTAGTATTTGTGATTAACTAGTTTCTTTTATAGATCTGCAGCAAGGTTGAGAATGTCACGATCCGGCCCGGCTAGCCCGAAATAACGGGGCGGGAACAGTCGGTCATACGGAAAGCACATATAAAACATAAACAATTTTATTAAAGCTCTTGTCACGACTCGGCCCGACTAGCTCGAAATAATGGGGAGGGAACAGTCGGTCGTAGTGTCGTACGGAAATCACATATAAAACATAAACAATTTCATTAAAGCTTTAATGATAAGACATAAACATCATCCAATTATATGAAAGAGCCACTAATAAAATTAATATCAAAGTTGTTTTTTCTCACACAACTAAAAATTTAAATTATCAACAATTACATAAACTTCCACAAACTACACAGATACAGATCAAAGACTCCACATAAAACATAAAACATAAAAACCTTTCTTCTTCTCGAGGTCCTCTACAACAATAGATATACTGTCGTCTTGTAGCCATCACTTCTTAATAATTTCTCCTAAAAATATTTTCAAACGTAGGATGAGTCAATGCTCAACAGGTGAAAAACATTTATCTTAAATTCATGAAATATTTTTCTTTTATTTCTTAAACAGGTCATTAAGCATGAAATAATAAAAGAGCAGAATAAGCATTTATGCATGAATTTATAAAACAATTTCAATAATCATTCTTAAGACATTTTCCTTTTTCCATATCCTTCTTTTCTTTCATTTCCATACATTTTTCTTTTCCTTAAATCATTTTATTAAATGCATAATTTTCAAAATCATAATATGATAAACACATGTCCTGGAAGTACCAGTATTTGTACTGATCAGGTACACAATCTTTTGGCCATTTCCTTTGCCATTTGGTTCCGAAGAATCCCATTTCCATTTGGCTTTTGCAAGCCCTTTTATCATTCGGCTTCGTAGAACTCCATTACCATTTGTTTGGCACTTCCGGATCAATATGCACATATATTTTATAATATTTATATTCATCAAATAATTAAAACTATTCACTGCATCAAATGATTTTTAATGTTTTTTGATTAAAGAAACTTTGTATCTCTTAAGTTTACTTTAACATTCTAAGTAATGTGCCATATGTATAAACAATAATTGTAAAACTAAAGCAATAATAGAAAATTAATGAACATTAATTTATAACATTTTAAAAGTGCAGAAATATTTAATTAAATTTTATAAACTCAATTTAAATGTAATTCATCTACCTTGCAAGTATCGAACCACCTCCACAACGTTGCACGACGTTGTCTAGCCACTTGTCTTCATCTTAATCCACACCTAAAGATAGTTACAATTGAGCTAAGCATCAATCATAATTATTTTTAATAATTAACATAATAATTTTTTATTTTCGGAATTATTTAAAATCCAAAATTTTGGAAATCCTAAATCTTCAATTTCGCTCAAGTTTTAATATCGAAATTATCTCTAAATATAATTTAATAAATATCTTATTAATTTTTAGGATTAAATATTTTAAGAAATTATTAAAAATAAGATTTTCATTAAAAATTCAAATTTATGTTTTAAAAATGCGCCGGGTGGGTGATGACGGGAGCCGTCAAGATTTTCTCGGGGTGGGAGTTTTGAGGCTCGCCGACGACGCCAATATAGTTGGCTAGGATCATGAAGCCGGCGTCGCGGCCGTCGAGAACGGCGAGGTTGTAGGTGGCCTCGACGAGTACTGAGGAAGCGTAGGTGCGGATCTCGTAATCGGCGGCTTTATGGACGAGTTGGTATTTAGGGGTTTCAACGGAGACGTTGTTAGCTTTGCACGCCGAGGGGGAAGAAGAGGTCGAAGGCTTCGATTGCGATTTTTTTTCCTCTATTGAAGCTCGAAGCCGAAGAATCGAGCAGACGACGCAAATGAGGGTTTTTTTTCTCTCCGCGTTTAAGCTTTCCGGCCGGTTATAAAAAATCGGAACCGGTTCGGCGGTTGAACCGCTGGTTCGAGCGGGTTTATCCCGGTTTTTTGCAAAACAGGTTTTCATTTGAACCGTAACCGGCCGGCCGACCGGTTCGCGGTTCAACCGGTTGAACCGGCCGGTCCGGTCCGGTTTTAAAAGCATTGGTAAAAACACTTTATAGAAACTAATTTTTTTTTGTAAAAACCCTACTTTCCGATTTCCAAAATTCCTCCTAAAACTTCATCTTTTTTTATATTAAAACATTCTCCTAATAATTCCATAAAGGTTTCGCAAAGAAATTCTGAATGAAAAACAAATTTTAGAAAACCCTTGATTTTTCATTACCAAATATCTTGAGATTTAGAAGAGGAAATAAAATTCTAAGATATACCTTCTTCTTCCCTTGACCTCCTCTTCGATTTCCCCTAAAATTTTCGCCGGAAAATCGCCTCCGGAGAGCCCGTCGCCGAGACCTCGCCGTTCGTCCCGTCCGCCATTTGTTCGCTCGGTTATGCGTGAATAGAGAGGAGAGGGGTTCGGTTTTGCCTATTAAGAGAAATTGAGTTTTGCAAATGACCCTCTTGCCCTTAAGTGAATTTGACTTAAGAAACAATTAGGGATGAGTATTTCTAATCTTTCGAATTTTATAAGTTCCAAAATACAAATAATTAATTATAAGTTTTATATATCAAAATGATCAGTATTTTGCGTAGGATTTTATAAAATTATTTCCGTCAAATTCTGTTAACTTCGAAATTTTTACTTAAGTCTCGTAGCGACGCATCAAAAAGCGTACGACGACCTATGATCGTCGTTTTCGGATTTTAAAATTCTCCCAGCCTAATAAAAATTTCGTCCTTGAAATTTAAAAGCAATTCTATAACGCAAAGCCATGCCTTAGCCAAATAAATGAGGGTGGTTCTCCCTCATTTCTGACTCTTTCTCCAAGTGGCATCCTTTTCTGAACTGTGCTTCCAAAGCACTTTAACATAAGGAATTACTCTGCTCCTCAACTGCTTAACATCATAATCAATAATTCTATTAGGTTCCTCCACAAAGGTCAAATCTGGTTGAATATCAACTGATTTAGTACTGATCTTCTGAGTTTCATCTGAAATGTATTTCCTCAAAGAAGAGATGTGGAAAACATTATGTACTTCACTCATATGAGTTGGCAAAGTCAACTTATAGGCCACCTTTCTAATCCTTTCTGAAATCTCAAATGGACCTACATATCTTGGACTCAGCTTTTCCAATTTGCCAAATCTCTTCACACCTTTCATAGGACTAACTTTGAGGAATACAAAATTTCCGACATCAAACTCAAGAAGAAATACTATGATGCCAAACATATAAACTATTTGATGTTGGAGATTTTGTATTCCTCAAAGTTATAGTCCTATGAAAGGTGTGAAGAGATTTGACAAAATGGAAAAGCTGAGGCCAAGATATATAGGTTTATTTGAGATTTCAGAAAGGATTGGAAATGTGGCGTATAGATTGATTTTGCTAACTCATATGAGTGGAGTACATAATGTATTCCACATCTCTTATTTGAGAAAAATACATTTCAGATGAAACTCAGAAGATCAGTACTGAATCAGTTGATATTAAGTCAGATTTGACCTTTGTGAAAGAACCAGAGAAAATCCTTGATTATGGTGTTAAGCAATTGAAGAAAAGAGCAATCCCTTATGTTAAGGTGTTTTGGAAGAATAATTCAGAAAAGGATGTCACCTGGGAGGAGTCAAAAATGAGGGAGAATCACCCTCATTTTTTTTGGTTAAGATATGATTTTACTATATAGAATTTTTCTTTTAAATTTCGAGGACGAAATTTTTATTAGGAAGGGAGAATTGTAAAATCCGAAAGTGACGATCATAGGTCATCGCACGCATTTCGATGCGTCGCAACGAATCTTAAGTGAAAATTTTGAAGTTAACAAAATTCGACGAAAATAATTTTATAAAATCCTACGCAAAATTCTGATCGTTTTGATATATAGGACTTATAATTAATTATGTGTATTTTGAGAATTATAAAATTCGGGAGATTAAAAATACCCATATTACTCCTAATTGTTTCTTAAGTCAAATTCACTTAAGTAAGGACAAGAAGGTCATTTGCAAAACTCAATTTCTCCTAATAGGCAAAATCAAACCCCTCTCCTCTCTATTCACGCATAAGTGCATAACTGAGCGGACAAAGGACGGACGGGAATTACAGCTAGGGCTCGACGATGGGCTCTCCGGAGGCGATTTTCCGGCGAAAAATTTAGGGGAAATCGAAGAGGAGATCGAGGGAAGAAGAAGGTATGTCTTACAATTTCATTTCTTCTTCTAAATCTGAAGTTATTCGAGAACAAAGTTTCTAGGGTTTTTCTAGAAAAATGCATTTTCTCCCAAATTTCTTTATGAAATTATTAGGTAAGGATTAAGAGAGATGATTTAGCGATGAAAACGAAGTTTTTGGAGGATGAAATTGTAGAGTTTTTACAAAAAAATTAAATTTCTATAAAGTGCTTTTACAAAAGTTATTTTTAAGGGCATTATGAATGTTTTAAAACATAAATTTGGATTTTTTAATGAAAATTTTATTTTTAATAATTTCTTAAATTATTTAATCCGAAAATTAATAAGATATTTATTAAATTATATTTAGGGATAATTTCGATATTAAGATTTGAGCGAAATTGAAGATTTATGATTTTCAAAATTTTGAATTTTAAATAATTCCGAAAATAGAAAATTAATTATGTTAATTATTGAAAATAATTATGATGTGTGCTTAGTTCAATTGTAACTATCTTTAGGTGTAGATTAAGGTGGAGACAAGTGGTTAGACAATGTAATGCAATGTTGTGGAGGTGGTTCGATACTGACAAGATAGGTGAATTACGTTTAAATTGAGTTTATGAAATTTTAATTAAATATTTATGCACTTTTAAAAATGTTACAAGTTAATGTTCATGAATTTTTTATTATGGCTTTAGCTTTTCAATATTTGCTTATATGTATAACCTGTTATTTAAAATGTTCAAATTAATTAAACAATTTAAGACATAAGAAATGCAAGGTTTTCATTTACCCATTAAAACATTGAAGATTATATCAAGCATTGAATAGTCTCTAATCCTTTGATGAAAATAAGTATTATAAAGTACATGTGCATGTTGATTCGGAAGTGCCAAAAATAGTCATGGGGTTCTACGGAGCCAAATGGTAAAGGGGCTTGCAAAAGCCAAATGGTAATGGAGTTCTTCGGAGCCAAATGGTAAAGGAAATGACCAAAAGACTGTGTACCTGATCAATACAAACACTGGTACTTCCTGGACCGGTGTTTATCATATTATGATTTTGAAAGTTATACATTTAATGAAATGATTTAAGGAAAAGAAAAATATATGAAAATGAAAGAAAAGAATAATATTGAATAATGAAAATATCTTAAGAATGATTATTAAAATTGTTTTATAAATTCATGCATAAATGCTTATTCTGATCTTTTACTATTTCATGCTTAATGACATGTTTAAGAAAGATTAAAAAAATATTTCATAAATTTGAGATAAATGTTTTTCACTTGCTGAGCGTTGGCTCATCCTATGTTTGAAAATATTTTTTAGGAGAAATTATTAAGAAGTGATGGCTACAAGACGACAGCATACCTACTGTCATAGAGGACCTCGAGAAGAAGAAATGTTTTTATGTTTTATGTTTTCTGTGGAGTCTTTGATCTGTATCTGTGCAGTTTATGGGAGTTTATGTAACTGTTGATGATTTAAGTTTTGAGTAGTTGTGTGAGAACAAACAACTTTGGACAACTTTAGTATTAATGTTATTAGTGGCTCTTTCATATAATTGGATGATGTTTATGTCTTATCATTAAAGCTTTAATGAAATTGTTTATGTTTTATATGTGCTTTCCGTACGACCGACTGTTACCGTCATGTTATTTCGGGCTAGCCGGACCGGGTCGTAACAGAGAAGTCATAGCATCAGCATGGAAGCATGTGCCATGCCACTTCTAACATAAGTACTGATGCTAATTTTTTACATTCTTGAGGCCAAGGCATAATTAAAAAAGGATTGGTGTAGGACATTCTGTGGTTTCGGGTTTTCTATTATAGATTTAAGATGAGCTTTATAAAATTATGCTAACACATAAACTTCTTAATCAAATCTTTAATTTAGACAATCATTCATTTTGGTTGATTGGTTTTGATTGGGTAGACATGGAGTTGATTGGCCTTTGAGTGGTAGATTATAGAAAAATGACTCGTAATGTATATCTGGGCCGTCCTTTACAATTATATACAAGGACATCAACCTGGACTCTCTTCTAATTCAACAACCGAGGCAAACCAAACATTATCCCAGTCATTTCAACTTTGGGAGGCTTTTGAGGTCAACAACAATCTTATCTCGAACTCGAGAGACCCATGTATTGAAAAAGTGAATTAAAATTGTTTAAGCATATGAGAACTTTAGGGGTTGGAGTAGGGATGGAAAATCCCATTGCAGGGAGCAGAAATCCAATCGTTGTAGGGAACCAAAGTACAAATCATAGAAATCCCATAGCTACAGCGAGGTGCATAACAAATGCCCGAAAGTCAGCCAAGGAATTGAAGCTGAGGGAATTGGAAATTCCAAAAAAGAGAAAACAACAACCAAAGGCTGATAATGGGTAAATCCCATGACTGAAGGACCCCAAAGATCTACATCAATAATCTAGATTGTCCTTGGTCTGTGCTAACAGTGTTGCAATTCTTGCTCCAAGAATCCCATTTCAGAGTGGTTTTGATACGATTGAGCTTGGCAGATAAGATTAGAGAATCGTCTTAGATAATTTGATCGCATAAAATATTGGCCGTCTGATGACCCGATTAGGAGAGTAGATGTACTAAATTAGACCTATGTTAAGAAATGCAGAGGTAAACCTTAAAGGATTTGGTCAGAAAATACTAAAAATGACCTCCTTCTAATTAGATTTAAATAAGAATTTGATCTTAATAGGACACAATGAAGATAAATGATTCATGTAGCAAACCCCATAGTGTGATAAAGACTTGATGTTGTTGTGGCCAAGGAATTTGTTGCAGCTCCTGCTTATAAACTAATTAGATATTATTACATAAATACAATGCAATTCTTTTTTATTATAAATCATCAGTCTTATTGTATCAACCAAAATGCATCTTTCTCATGCTACTTTTTTTGTTTTAATAAATTGTTATTTTTCATATGCTTATCTCATTAATAATATTTATACTTTACTAGCATAAAATATCAACCCCTCTCAACACAAAACTAGTAGGAAAAGAAGCAAGCATAGAGCATTGAGATTCACCAATTTTTCTATCAGCTATGTGTAGATCTGGTGGTAAAATTTTGAGTTCAACAAAATATTAGTCAATAAGGCGGGCAACACATCTGTGTAAAAGAATTGAGTAAAAGAAAACAAGTAGAATAAGAGCAATATGACCAAGAAGAAATGCTAAAATCCAATATTTTAAAAATTAGATCGAACCAGGTGGTTCAACCAGTTGAACTGAGAGCTGGTCGGGTAACCAACCCGTTCAAACCTCAAAATTTGTTTTGCTTTGGATCGGTCAAAATTGGAGTGAACTGCCGGTTTAATTGGGTAACCGGCGAACCAATCCCAATTTCCAAAAATTGTTCGGTTCAATTGAGCCATTTAAATAATTTAAATTAATTTAATAAATTTATATAAAATATTAAATAAATCATTAAACTTAAAAATCTATTATAAATTATATATATTTAATTTTTTAATAAGAATAAAATTTATATAATAATTATAATGTATATGGTATAAAATTTATAGGTATAGATTATATCTAAATATATAATATAGATTAATAATAATTTATATTAAATTTATAAGTTTTCATGTGAACTAAATTTATATTAAACATGAATCTAATTTAAAATTGAAGGTATTTAAATTTAAAATTAAAATTTAAAATTACAGATAATATTATTTGTTTATAAATTTTATTTATTTTTTAATCACATATTTATATTATTACATCATTATTATTTTATTTATATGTTATTTTAAGTTTTAATATTTTTTACATCTTCCATATCAACTCTCGGTTTAAGCCAGATCGAACCATTGAACCTTGAACCTTTCGTTCTTCCGGTTCTATGTCTAGTATGGTCTTCACAATCTTTCTAAATTCTTATGTAAACTATAGTAAACACTGCATACAACACATACCAAAAATCCAAGGATGATTCTAAATTTAACTTTTTATATTTGTGATGATACTAATTTCTGTGATGCTGATGATGTTTTTTGTTATTTTTTAGAAGCATTTAGCATTTTGACATGCCTGTGTATCTCGATGTTATTATGAAGATTCTTGTCAATAACTATAACAAATCATCTCTTTAGGCGGTGGACGTTATGCACAAGCCACAAGAAACTACAGTTAAGGTGGATATAGCAGGGATTCTAGCATCCTCAGAAGAGAATTCAGTAATATTCAACAGTGATAATTCCCTTCCACGTCAGAAGCCAGGAGATTCTTGCCACCCATCGTGCAGTGATCACATTGCACAGGCAGAACCTGTTGATGTTGAAGCAGTTCCTCTCTCGAACCCGGCAAATATCTATCAATTGTATGAAACAAAGGTTGCTAACTTGGTAAGGAAAAATGCCCTGCTCGAAGGGCAACTTTCCACTTCATTGGCGAATCAAGAAGCTACTGAGAAAAACCTGTCGTTAGTTCTGAAAGGAAAGCAGGAAACAGAGAAAAAGCTCAATGACACTCTGAAGGAAGTTGATTTGTTGAAAGAGAAGTTGACAAATTTGGAACTAATTCAGGAAGAGGCAAATAGTGTCTCCAACTTGGTTCACTCTGATAATGTGAGGCTTGAGCATGATGTAGCTTTTCTTAAAGCAGTTTTAGATGATACCCAAAAGGTTCATAATTTCAAATTTTCAAATTTTTATAAATTTTAGCTTTTATCTGTTTTCAGATGCTGAAATGTTTTTGGTATGATTCAGGAGCTGCACTCTACTAGGGGAGTACTTGCTGGAGAAAGAGCAAGAGCCTTTCAGCTTCAGGTATCAACATTCTTTCATGATTTTATTAAACTTAAGAGAGCTTTGAAAGATTTTATAAACATAGAACTAACACTATGTTGTGCTTTGGTCGAAGAGTTGAACAAGTTTGGGGCTAATAGATGGACTGGTTTGGGTTTAAGGGGGTAAAGTTGAATATAAAGAAGCTAATTACATAAAAAGTAATTAACTAAATAAATTATAGGCTAATTCCTGCAACTGGAACATTCGGCTAGTCTAAAAATTGCAGCTGGGACCTTTCGTGGCATCCTTGTGTGGATGGTGACTTGCATTAAGAGCTTTCCTTTGGTGATATACTCAGATATGTGTATTGCTGTCTTTGAAAGGTTCTTTATTAGTTCTCACCCAATCTTCCCACTTATTCTGTATTGTAGTGAGATCTAATTGGATATATTGTTGCCTAAAACTCTCATCGTCATGAAAAATAATGAACTGTGGTACCATTAAGAGCAAAAAGTCATCGCGAAAAATTGCTTGGGAAGAAGCTCTCAGGATCTGACACAATGGGTTTAGGGAAATCATGTTAATGAATGACCCTAGTGGCAAGTAAATTGGTGTGAAATAGCAGTGTAAACTCTAGAATTTAGGAGTCCAGTGATGAAATCCATGGACAAATTCTCCCAAGTTTGAGATGGGACCAGAGGCAAGAGAAGGCCAACGGGTGTCATGATAGAAATTTTAATTTCTTGACAAATGAGGCATTTGCTGATGAAATCAACAGCTTATTTACGTGTCTAGGCCAAGAAAAAATTACAGCAAGTCTTTAGATGGTTTTAAGTGTACCAGAAGAGTTGAATGAAATGAAATTCCATTAGTAAATAATTTATAGAGCAAAATGTTTACTGATATAAATGTGGCCTTTATAATAGAGGAGGTTGTCCTTATTTGAAGCAGGAAGTAACTCATAGCTAATTGCAAAATTATATGGAGTACATCCGGTTCTGCAAGCGTTTCCTATTTCAAATCTTTAAGAAAAGAAAAAGAAATTAGTAACTAATGGATAAAAGAAGAAAGAGAAGAAGTGGAGGTCTCATCGACGTCGAGCAGGCGGAATAAATAACCAGCAACTATATTTGTATTACCGGGTTTATATTCAATGTGAAAGGTGAAACATAAGAATTTGCAAATGTAGTGTTATTGATTTGGAGTTTGTAAATTTAGAGTTGTATGTTCCCGAAGGCTTTTATGATCTATGCAAATGAGTAATTATGTGCCTAAAATATATTGGCTCCATTTACAAACAACTTCAGTAATAGCATATAACTCTTTTAGGTAAGTTGATTAGTTGAGGACTTGAGATAAATGAAAGCCTAATTTCTTGTTAAAGAAAGAGATTGGACGATTTTTGTGCAAAAGAATAACACCGATTGCCACAATGGAAGCATTCATCTCAATAATGGATGGTTTTTAAAACTTCAGGTAAAGTGAAGTTCGGAGTAGAAGCCATAGCAAGTTTTAGGTTAGTGAAAGAAGGATGAGCTTGAGGCTTCGTTTGGGGCGGCTTTCTTATTGCCTCTTAAAATAGCTTTCAAGTACAAAAATTTTAATTTTTGTATTTGAAAGTTACTTTAAGAAGCAATAAGAAAGCCGTCCCAAATGAAGCCTAAGTGTCCCACCTAAAATCATATTTCTTATGTAAGTTTGTTAAAGGAGATGCAATAGAAGCATAGTTAGATATAAAATGATGGTGTAATGATACTTAACTTTATGATATCTAAAATGAAGACCAAGTTTAGAGAGTAATGAGGCTCCATTGAATTCATATGGAAGTTCGTCAACAGTGGAATAGAAAATTTATCTTTGATAGTTTAGGCATTTAGGGCATCTTTCATCGACGCAAAATTGCTAAGTATCATCATGCTTTTTTACAAGCAGAGCAGGAGTAGAAAATGGGCTATGGCTATGAAAAATCAAACCAGTAACTAACATTTCAACTACCAATTGTTCAATGGCATCATTTTGAAAATGAGGGTAGATATTTGACAGATGTTAATGAGTTTGGACTGTAATGGAGGATTAATATAATGATCAATCAGTCTTTGCAGTGGCAAGCTTGGCCCTTGAGGAGCAAAAAGATGTTTGAAATGCTAGAGCAATTTTGAGATTGAGGCTTCGTTTGGGATGGCTTTTTTCTGCTTCTTAAAACTACTTTAAGAAGCAGAAAGAAAGTTGTTCCAAACAAAGCCTGAGTCGGATAGGTTGGCAATGATAATGGTAAGTTGATCATCAAATATTTAACTGAGATATCTATATCAGTGTTTAAGGATTGTGTTTGAAGTGTGAAAACGTGAACAGAGGATGGATGGGAAATCGAAGCACATAATTGATTGTTTTGGTGGTAGGAGTAGTCTTAGGCTTCGTTTGGGACGGCTTTATTTCTACTTCTTAAAGCAGTTATCTAGTAAAAAAATTTTTAATTTTATATTAAAAAGTTACTTTAAGAAGCAGGAAGAAAACCATCCCAAATGAAGCCTTAATGAAGGGCAGAGCTAGTGGTGATTTATGCCATTAATATGGAGGCATGGAAAGTAAATCTTGAAATGTAGATTTATGATGACTAAGCCAATTCCATCACATTTAACAAAGTTATTGGCTTTGCTAATAAAAGTTTCCTTCACAATTCTTGCTTAAGACCACAAATTAAATAATTTACTACATTTGATTTAGATATAACAAGATTTGGTAGATTCAGCGTTAGGAAAATCTCTATAGGATTGAAGTCTGAGAACTGATTTCAATTCTTGCTAAAATTTGATGCATGTTTGATTATTTGTTTTAGAATTTAAGATCTGAGAGAGAGAAATTCATCAATTTATTAAATCATGCAAACAATTTGATTTATAAATTTTTTTTTTAAAAGGCATCTAAAAATCTGAGTTCTCCAAAGCAATCTCGTTTTCTTTTTCTATTTCATTGTTTATTTAAAGCTATTAAACAAATAATTATGCTAATCAATGCATCTGTTAATTTTTGTTTATTGCAGGTAGAAGTTTTTCACCTGAAGCAAAGATTGCATTCTTTTGAGAACAGGGCACCAACGCCTAGAAAACCTTTCCACATGTAGATTCAAGACAAGGCATTATCTTTCTTTTCTATTTTGACTAAAAAATCTGTATAGATTTCGACTGAAAGATTGATTGCTGGAATTATGATGAGTTCTGTACTTTAAGTTTTATTTTATTTTTTATTAATTAATAAACATTAGAAATTTAAGTCAGTAACAAACAAATAATGTCATTTAATCATTTCAAAATTACATTTTTTAAAAATCTTTTTTAATAGATTAAACTTTTAGCATTGCTAGCTGCTGTCGTGTGGAAATTAATTAGTACTTACAATGTTTTATTTAATTTTATCTTTAATTTTCAAAGTTTAAAGCATTGTTGAAGATGAGTTTTTACTCAATTAATAATATTTATTATTGTGATAAAATATTTATATATACTTTTCAGTGTCATGATCTAATCATCAACTAAATACTGATCATAATTTTAAATGTTAAACTAGATATTCAAATTTCGCTCTTACAAGAAAAAAAGAAATATAATTATAATAACAAATACCTTAGCCTAATATTTTGTGTGCTGACATGATTGAAAATTAAACTTAGATAAAAATCATCAAAATCAAAGATTCTGATATGAATTTTAATGGCGGAGGCAAATGGATTATTTAAATTTTTTGATAGAAAATAAGTTGAATATTTACTATGAAAAGCATGAGATTATAGAATATCTTAATATATATGTAGTAGATGTAAAGAGATCAAATTCTAAGAATAAAAAAAGAAGTATATAGAGGGGAAAAAATGGAGCTGACATCTATTTGTTCATACAAAGCTGCTTACATTATAAATTCAAGCTTGGCAAGAGCAGTTCTTAGCAGTTGCAGAGACTATCAAAATACAATATTTTAGTTAATAACACTTTAAATATTTCGAAATAAAGCCTTACTACGGTTTGCAAAGCAGATCAAGCCCTTCTGATATGCTGCTTTGCTTGATTTCTGATAGTTCATATGGGCCTGCTTCACCATCTTAGAGCTCAAACTATTAAAGAATTTTTGTTGCTTACAAAAGATCATTGTCTTCTGGATCAGCTTCAGCATCTTCGACTTCATTTTCTTCATCTTCATCAGGTGCATCTGGATCTATGCCCTGCGAAAATAAGTGAAGAAAAATGAAAATTTCATTGATTTATCAACTGGAAATACTTTGAACAACTGCAAGGGCTGCATGATTCACCTTCATTTGTTTCTCCAGGCGTTCTAAACCCTTTTTAGCAGCATTGTTTTGTGGATTTATCCTGAGGTAAACAGGAGATACTAATGAAGAAAATGCATATTTTAAACTTGTAAGGAAATGGTCCATATTCATGTGCCACTTCAGTTTATGAAACTTCTGCAAAAATGACAATATATATGGCTACATGGCTCGAGTGTTATGGCTGATATGGCTTAACACGAGATTATTGATTCATGTTTTAGACTTCGTTTGGAACGGCTTTCTTACTGCTTCTTAAAGCAACTTTCTAGTATAAAAATTTTAAAAAAAAATTGTACTGAAAACTGGTTTAAGAAGCAGTAAGAAAACTGTCCCAAACAAAGCCTTAGTGTACTAGTGAATGTAAACGGAGCGGAGACATTGGTGTAAGATGGACATTGAAATGGGCACTCATCAGACTGAAATGACAGACTGCTTGCTTCAAAGTTTATTAATCAAGTAATGGAAATTTCTTCTGGATATTTAATCAATAATATAAGGTGATTGCATACCTCAATGCTGCTTGATAATGAGAGAGAGCTTCAGATAGCATATTTGTAGCAGCAAAAACCTGAGCCAACTTGGTGTGTAGAGAATCATCTGCACAATCTTTAATATATTTTTCAAGAAGACAGACTGCATCTTTAGTTCTGCCCTCAACAACATGTAGCTCAGCCAATGCTAAAGCAGCATCTAGGTATCCAGGTTCTAGGCGCAGGGAAGATTCATAAAATTTCCTCGCCTGTGTTATAGATTGCCAATGATGTGTTCAAGTAAAAAAAATCAGATTTCAAAACCAACATAAAAGCCTTTACGAAGAAAGAAACCTTCAAGAAAAAGCCACAGAAAACTACTAACTTAAGGAAGACTTTGAAGGTAAACTAAAGATTAATCACAAATAATCAACTTTAAAATAATGCTAAGAATTAAGCGAATTCTTAAAAAACTTGTTCGTAAATGATGTGTCTAAACCCTAAAAAACAACGTAGAGTGCACATATTGCAGCCCGCACGTTATGCAGATTTATGATTCTAAGTTAAACTGTTAAAGTGCACCTTTTCTTTAAAAATAGGTAGCATGTAGTGGATCTTGGATTGCCAAACCAGCTACATATTGTTAAACCAGGTTCAAACTGAACCAGCAACGCTGGCTCAAAAAGAACCGACACTGCAGTTCATTCTCATTACAAATGATAAAAGAGTTTTTGAGGGGTAAGCGACCAAACGAATTCACAGAAAGAGGTCTACAATTTTGAATTATATGGAGATGTAAGAAGGTGAAATCAAACGAATCGAAGACATGAGAGTCATAGAGAATGTGTGGGAAGAGGAGAAAGAAATACAGAGACAGAGGTGAGAGAAGAAGCTGCTTTTTAGTTTCCAATTTCACCATTGCTTTTTATTGGAAAAATGACGTATCTTCATAAACAAAATATAATCATCCAATTTCTACAGAAATACTACAGCTGCACCAAATATAAAACTTTTAGCCAATTAATCAAATCTCTAACTATCAAATGAGAAGCTATGAAAATAACTTAAAAAAGACCGTGCACTCCACAAATTCACACCGCACACTTGTCTCCCTCTAAGAGCCCACACATCTGCCAGTGTTTTTCTCGATCGCAATCACAAGAGACATTGACGCCTTCTCCCCGCGCTTGGAGTTTTGACTTAGGTAACAAACATTGTGCTGGGACACTCTCTGCTTCCTCCAACTTTTCCTTCTAACATCATTGAAATCAAATTTATTCGTTTTGCTCCTTGCATTGACTTCGTTTTGTGTTTTCCTTTGCGAATTTTGCTACTAATAGCCATTGTTCTTTCTCTAATTTGATGTAGGATGATCAGGGTTTTTTAATAAAAACCTAGAATTAAATACACAAAAAATAGAAATAAAGTCATAATATGCTACTATGCTATCAACTTCAGCAAAACTCAAGTCACCTTCAATGCAAAAATAACCAATGTGTTTTTTCATTACAAATAATAGTGCAAATTCTCAAAATTTAAATCTCGCAAGGAAAATCACGATCAAATATAAAATTCAAAAATAATTAAAGATCCCAGCACTAAAAGAATTCAACATATATAGCACTTGATAAAAATTCAATCATAAACACACGCCAATCAATAAACAAGTAGATACAAAGAATAATGACACAAATCATCCAATAGATGATCTAATATTTACGCTAACACAAGGAAGCTCGCCACCGAAAGCAATTTTCAAGACTTCACATAGTAAATAAATTTAATACTAAAAATAATAAAGCTAACTACTGAAACTAGCTGCTAAAGCAAAGTAATTAAAGAAAAAAAATAGGGTACTGTAGCAGAATATTAGTGTCGGGCTAGTAAACAACTGAAAACTATAATCTAGTGTCATACTAGCAAACAACTACAAACAAGAGCTTCTATAGGTATAGTCCAACTTACCCTAAACATACACCAATGGGTTACTTCTAAGTGAAGCAGTAAGCCTCATACATTAGGAAAATAACCCTAAAATCCATTAACACCAAATGCTGGGCAGCTTTGCCTATAGGGCTAAGTTATAAAACCCGCTTTTCGACAATTTCTAGTAGAGAAGCCGTAAGTCCAACTCTAGGGGAAATATCTAGATAGTAACCTAACCCTAGACCCCTCTATGGGCCACCCTTAATAAAGGTTATAAGACCCGTCACCTGGGCTACTTTCAAGTGAAATAGTAAGACCCGCTTTTAATACTTGAGCAACCTCTAAATAGAGGCTGTAAGAGTCGCTCCTCCGGCTACTTTCAATCTAAGTCGTAAGTCCTGCTACACGGGTTACTTTCAATGATAGTCGTAAACCTCAACCTAAATCTACACTACATGCAACTCCTAAATGGAATTATAAGACCTAACCTAAATTTAAACAACGGGCAACTCTTAAGCAGAGCCGTAAGTTCTAACCCAAATCAAACAAAATTAAAATCCATTTCAGTTTACTTGGGGATCTCTGAAAGGAGGCAACCCATGATTGCTAATCAGATTTTCTAGATACTACAATCAATGGTTGTTATTGTTGGTAGAGTGAAACCCACGGTATACCTGGGATGACGGAACCATGGGATTTTGATCGGGTGTACCTTTATTCCCCCCATAACTAAAACTAAAACACTTACACACTTTACACTTCTTCCACAATTAAATGTAGTTTCATCCTTAATCGAGAATGCTCTTCCAAGCATTAGAAGGGGTAATTAACAACGAGGGCTTGCGCTCATCAGATGTGAAACCTCAAAATTAAATAAACTTTAATGTCGATCATTAGGGAAAATCTGGTTAAGTTAAAAATTCAATCTACCTCGGGAAAAATGAGACCTATAAGCTTACGAAAGCAGGGTTCATTCCCTAGCGCCATCTTTTCTTGAGGGTGAACACTTGCATTCGGGACTTCCTTATAATTTTGGTGTTAAGGCCGAGGTAGTGCATGAAGAGGGCTCATGCGACATGGGTTTGTCAAGGTCAACACTAATAAGCACTCCCTAATGCTAGTGGTGGCCCTCCTATCAATAATAGCCAAAACATAACCATTCAAATTGTTGTTTGTTAATAGCTGCCAATAGAAACTGTTAATTTACACAACCATTATTAAGAAATTGGCCATGTGGTATCTAAAAAAAAAAAATCCAACAAAAATATATGCAAGTAGGTGCCCTTTTAGGCCGCCACTACTCATATATGCTCTATTCAGCCATTACTATTTTGCAAGGCAAAAAATAAATTAACTGACATATCCCTATAAAATCATAAAGTATCAACCAATCTAGGCGGTGCAAATCATGATATTGAGATATGTGTTTTTCAGTCTCTGTAAAATGGGCGTAGGACAAAAAAAGAGTATTTCCAGCCACCACCATCGGAATTCTTCAGATGCGTGAAGGCAGTCAATAAAGTCCATATATAATCAAGCATCAATCTTGACGCATCAGCCAAGAATTGATAAACAAGCTTAAATCACACCCAACACCAATCTAAAAGACATCCAACATGAGTCCAAAATCAAACAATAAAGATCTCAAACTCTAGCCCATCATCCATCCATCCAATACCTCAATGAGTCAAGCAACAATGTCAGAGATGCGGTGTCTCTATTCCTAACCCTACAACCAAGTAGAGAACCAAAATACCCTTCTAGGAAAGATACCCTAAATAAATAATTATATATGATACCCCGACCCCCATGCCATTTACATTAGTATATAATAAAAACCAAGAAAATAGAACCTTTCTGTTAAAAAGTGATGCTAATGTGCACGCATAAAGGGAAAGATTGAGAGAGTGACATGAGAGAGTTGTTGAGGGAGAAAGTTGATGCTAGCTGAATGCAGGGAAAAAAAGGAAGTTAAAAAAAAAACTAGTTGAAGAAAAGAGCCCAAATCAACCAAAAAGTTGTGTGGCAGATAGCCCAAAGCTGCCACTTCACACATCCACCAAGTTAAAAATTACAGGAAGCTGATGCATATTTTGAGATTCAACAGAATATCTCTGTTAATTTTAGAGACGAAATCATGATTTTAAATGAATATCCCTATTACCTTCAAAAAAGAAAATATAAGTTAATACAGCACAACAATAATGTTTCTGAAGTGTCATCCAATGATCATAAAATGCCTTGAATAAAAAATCTTTCGAATAGAAAAGATAAATGCATCCACTTGACACTGCAGAAGAAAGTTAGCCGCCCAAAAAAAAAGACTAGCTAAATCAACATCAGTTAACCAATCTTCTGTAATGCCAAAAATCAAAGATATTTTCTTCAAGATGATGCGTGATAGATATAATTTGGTATAAACTTTCTTCATTTTATGGTGTTTACTATGTTAAGCAAGTAAGAAATATTTAACAGGTACCTTGCAACTTATTTTAGAAAATTTATACAAGACACTTTCCAAATTAAAAAAAAACAATAACAGAAATCATAGTATGAACCATTTATTTACTGAAAACTTTACAATATAATTCATAATTTCGGAAGAAGGTGAAACACAATTGATAAATAAGCAACAGCCAATTCACAACAGAGACATCACTACGATTAGCTGAGACTAAACCAATGTCACTTGTCTAGCTGAAAGGTGAGCTTCAGAACATAACATTATATGGACCTAAAATGAAATCAAAGGCATGCGTACCTTATCCCTCCCACTAGAATTACTTGCATGAACATCACCAACCAGTTTGAGGGCTTTTGCTGATTGAGGCATTATCTTCATTGCCTCTCGAGCTGTATATAGTGCTTCCTTTATTTTGGAAAGGGCCAAATAAGAACGAACTAAGCCTGCAAAATTTCATACATCAGGAAAAAGAAATCTACAAATCAATGGTGTAAAATGTAGAAAATGTATTCAAAGACCTTGATAAGAGCGAAGATCAGGTCTCAACTCTAGAGCTGCCCTGAAGGCTGTCACAGCTGTATCAGGTCGGTTTAACGACAGAAAAAGTCTTCCCTGGACACGCATTGCAAGTTTAAAAATAACAATGAATTGTATAGAAATTGCAAAAACTCACTCCTCAATTCAACAATTATCCTGCAGAAAAGCATGCTAATTACCTTTGTTATGTGGCCCAAAATATGTCTATCATCAATTCGGATGCTCTGTTCAAAAAACAATTTGCTTAAGTAGGAAAACTAGATCAGAAGAAGCTTTTAGAATAAATGATGAGAAGCTTTGGAGTTAAACCTTCTCAGCATAAGCCAGGGCTCTTCGTTCATCTTTCCTTTCCCACAATAAAGATGATGCAACAAAAGCTTCAGCTCTTGCTGGGTCAATATTTAGCAAATCATACACTAGTTTGTTTAACTTAGAGTGGTCAGACTTCAAGTTCAGAAGCAATGCATACTCATCCATGTACGTCATGACAAATGGATCAATAGACCGAACCTGTAAATCTAAACAAAGCCTTTTTTCATAAATGAATAAAAAGAGCTTGGACCACTTTACATGGTCGCAGGCTAAAATTCAATATTGGTTTACCTTTTCAAAATTCATTATAGCTTCTTCGGTTCTTCCAATGATAGCTTCAATCTTCATGTAGATGCATTTGAGAATGCAAAACTATTTAGTAAAGAATTCCCAACAGGATGAATTATGACATTCCGTGACGGAACTTTAATGTCATTAACACCTTTATGTCAAAGTTAGAGCATACATACAAATGGTAATCATATATGGAAAATAAACACACATCCTCTTTAAATATGGTATAAAATGTACATGAAATAATAACTTGAATGTGAAAAATGAAAGGCAAGAGAGAGGCTTCGAAGCTTATTTTTCAACAGATTACCAGTACAGCAATTTAACTCTTAAGGAAATGACTTACCTTAGCAATTTCCAGCAATATGTGCACGTTGTTTGGAAAACGTTGCAATAGGTCAGAGAAATGTTCAAGGCCGCCTAGAAAAGCACAACGTATTAGGTTAAGCCATCATAAAATTATAATTAAGTACTCAATAATAATCAATAAATTTGGTTCTCCACATTTCTAATTAATAATTTATGTTGGGTGTGTGTCTGTGTGAGTATATATTAGAGCATATATACGGAAAGTAATATTCGGAAAAGTCATATTTAGAAAATCTTTTTTGGTGATATACATTTATACCACCATAATAATATGCATTCTCGTTTATTTTCTTTTGTATCATTCTTGTATGCCTATTTATAGGTACATATTTCATTCAATAAGGCACCAAAATCATTTCTTCACGACATGGTATCAAAACAAAATGACTGTCCTATCAATGCCGCCCCAACCTAAACAAAATTGTTCGCGTGTGCTGCTATGCCCACGTGACTCATTGCAACTTGCATCTCCCTTTGCACACATGCATTGCACAACTCTATGCATGCATGCATTATACTCATGTGCATTGCCCTTGTGCATGTCTCTTCACTGCGCCACCCTGAGCCCGTCAGCAAGAGATATGCTTGTGTGCAACTCCAAAGTGCCTAATATTTTAACTGCTCTATCCCAGGTTCATCGCATCACTAAGATTTCCATCACTCAGCATTCTGATTCTTGCTCAATCAGCTTTGGTTGTTATCTCAACGGGTGGCAGGGAAAGTCGCGGATATGGTGGAAGGATTGTGGTTGAGGTCGTGTCCAAATTACTTTTTCCGCTTACACTTATTGCAGATACACTAATCATCCTCGTAAATGTTGTTTGAAAAAAATTGATTGCCCTCCACTGCTCATCATATTTCCACATCTGATATTAATCTACATACCCCTCATGGTGTCTCCTCTAAAAATTGGTTACTATTTCTCAGGAAGACTATGACCTTCTTCAACAATCACAAAAATCAATCTCTAACTCTTGTGTTCTCTTTATTTCGATCTGCTACAGTTGTCTCTATTGCTATGTCTTGAATTTTAAATTTAGGAGTCGCTTCTTATATGATGGGTGATTACCGCACTTTTCATGCCTTCACATATCCTCTTGATGTAGGACTACGTAAGAATGCAATATTTTTGTTAGGAATTTGCACAACTCTTGATTAGAATAAAAATATGAAGAAAACTCTTAGCAGCTTAAAACAATGAGATAAAACATAAAGGGGTCACACCCGCTTAGGCTAAATCACATAACCAGAGATTTGAAACTTTCAAGATATATTAGAAAATAACATGATGCCAGAGAAGTAGTTTAAAATAAAATATCTAATCTAACAATGAGAATTAATAAGCATAGAGGCACACTCAAAACCCAACGTTTACTAAGCTTAGCAGAAGCAGGAAGTATCGTCCTTCATGACTACAATCAAGCACAAAATAAAGTTAGACTTTAAGAAGTATGTTGAAAATGGAAAATGAGAACCTTTGTCAAGGGTCGGTGGAGATCCTCCACTCAACGCCTTCAAACTGTTCTTCAATTGCCTCCACCAAAGTGTCTAGAATACGCTCGATGTAATCCTCGAAGGTGTGATCGACCCTTGTATTAACGTCAAAGAAAGTAGATTGAAGAATGTCTATGAAACCGTCCTCGTCGTAGGTTAGGTCGTACTCAGTTTCTGCATCCGCCATTCATGGAGGCTAGGTGAAAAATCTCCTCAAGATTTGATAGTGCTCTTGAATATTGATGAAGAGAAAGAAGTTTCTCTTGCAACTTGAAGGAGGGAAGAACCAAAGACAAAATCTGAAATAAATTTCAGATTTTGGAAGTAGAGGGGAGGGATCTAGGAGAGAAATTCTCAACTCCTCAATTATGGTGGAGAGTTAATGAGGGAGCCAAGAAGTAAAAATATGAAAGTAATTTCAGATTTTAGAACTAAGGATATTTGAATTTGAACTAAACTCAAAAGGGAAAGGGAGAGGGATAGGAGCCGTCGGCAAGGGGGAGGTTGGGGATTTATTTCCAAAACCCAATGTTAGGTTTGGAAAGAAATAAAAAGGTATGAGGGCTTTGAAAATTTCGGCCAAACGGGTTTAGGAGTTTATTATTTTCGAATATGGTGGCCGGCAGTTTGTGTGGGGGAAAATTTGTGGAGCTTGGTTAGGAGGAGACATTGGCTTGGAGATGGAGGTGGTTGAGATGCAAGGTTGTCCGGTAGGGGAGGTGGAAGGGGCAAGACTAAGGATAAAGAAGAACACCATGAACCCGGCCGTCTCCAAGGTTTGTGGGTGATCCGATTTCCATCTCCTAGGGATTTCTCTCCAATCTCACTCTCAAGCTCTCACAAGAACTTATGCACGGAAGAAAATTTTGTAATCAATCATTCATCCCTCAAAAACAATAAGCAAGGGGCTATAAATAGCCTAGTATAAGAGACTCAAAATAAAAGACGAACATGCCCTCGGGGCTTACATACGACATCCCTTTACTAGAAGCGTACAACGGGAAATAAAATAAAAATAAATACATAAACAAACATAACATGAATCAAAAGTACAATAACTCGATCGTGGTTGTAGATCGGCGGCCACCCTCTAATAAACCTTCCACGATCTGATGTCCCCATCATCTCTCCACTAGCAATCATTATTGTTGATGATTCTCCCTTCTCTTGTTTTTGAAAAAAGTATCATACATCCTTCTAAATCTATCTTTCAAAGGTTTTTTACATCCCGAAATTTGTTGTCAATCTAATATCTATTCACCACTTTACCCAAACTCATAAATGTTCAATAATCTTTTTTCACTCTAATTGTGTCTTTAAAGATCTCAGCATGAGGAAGACAATTAGTGAGGCATTCAATCCGACATCTACAACTTGACCAAAAATGCTCCTTTCATTCTCTCTTCCACCGCTACTCCATATCATTGGCATTGTAAATTTATTCATCCTCCTAATAAACTTTGGGATTATTTCATCTCTTCACTCTCCAATTTTAACTATCATGCATGTAAAATGGGTAAACATAATTGTGTATCCTTTCCTACATGTACTACTAATTGCTAACATCGTCCATTTGATCTTCTTCACTCAAATATTTGTAGTCCTAGTTCGATTCTTACCTGAGATTATAATATTTTATTGCATTCATTGATGATTATTTTGTAACGCCCTAGACTTAAATATAGAAGAATTACCTATTTATCATTTTAATGATATATCGAGCTTTTATAAATCATCAATACAATCAAATATACAGTGAAAGCAACTAACAATTCGACGAAAAGCCCTGCATGTATTTCAAACATTTTATCAAGAAATAAAAGTCTAATTCTCCACATTAATCAAAACTTGATACATTGGCAATGCTTTGGAAATTATACAATATTTGTGTCAAACTTTATTCTAACAAGGGTATTATTCATCAAACATTTTGCTACTATACATTTCAGCATAGTGTATGGTTGAACATGAAAGTCATTATTTGCTCGATATTGCCTGAAATTTAATGTTTCATATGAAAGGACATCAACAACTTTAGCTATCCTATTCCTATTAATAATTGGGTTTCATCGCCACTCCCTCATAACTTTTAGCCTAAAATTTTGGTTATACTAGCATTATTCATATGTTTCGATCACATGACAAACTTCTCCTTGTGCCATTCAATGTATATTTCTTGGGTGTTGTCACACTCAAAAAGAGATGACAATGATATGATTATAAACCAGATGTTTATTCACACTTGATAAAGTTACATTTCATGAGACCACAAACTTATTTTCTCCCTCAAACATATTTTCACCTCTTATTCCTCTTCCTTAAAAAGTTCCTCTTCCTATGTCTACCTCATTACAGGTTTATTATCGACAATAGATTCAGCTGTGCATTCATCTGATGATGAATTCTTTGTACTTCACTTACCAACTACCCTACAGAAGGTAAATGATAATATGTTGCTCATGATATTTACTATCATAAAACATTGGACAATCTTTCTTATTTTCATACATATACCCTGTCGTATGCTCTACATATATTTCAAGGGCACATCAAAAAGCATTGTAAAGCCTTCTCTAGAAAGATGCTATGGATGCCGAGAAGAGTACCCTATTTAATCTCCATATATAGAATTGGGTTTCCTCACACCCTTCTGGGTTAAACCAATTGCTCGATGGGGGCATCACAATTGAATTTCATCATGCCAATCGCTCCATCAATCAATACAAGGCTTGGCTACTTTCCAGAAGTTTACTTAAATCTATGGGGTGGACTATTCTAACAATATACCTTTAGTTGTCAGACTTATCTTGGCTTGAATTATCCTCTCTATGGCCATCAATCAAGGCTGAATTTTATTACCAATGGATGTGTGATGCTTTCCTTTATGGTGATCTTTATGAACAACCTCTTGGGTAATTTGTGCAAAAAGGAAGGTCGTATATGGCAATATGCCTACTGAAGAAGGCTATCTATGGACTTAAATAGAATCTACAAGCCCGGTTTGAAAACTTTGTTAAGGTTCTTGCGATGATTGGCCTTCATAATAACAACAGAAACCATTCTATCAACTTCAAACATAAAACCTAAGACTTTCCCATACTTGTTCATGTTTTTTACATCTTGCTCACTAGAAATGATTATAGCGCCTGTGACATACACCACAACCTACAAAAGTGTTTTATCACTAATTATCAAGACATCCAAAGTATTTTCTGGGGAAGCCCCTTTTTTTTTCTAAAACTCAATGGATATCTCATGCGGAACCTCAACTCTTACCATTATGCATATCTTCAAAGCTAATTTCACTTCACTCTTTATGAATCAATCTGTATTATAGCTCATTACATTGTTCGGAATGTTTTCTTCAAACTAGCTTCTTGTTTAAAATTCTCTTTTAATTTTTTCTTAAAATAGCATTCCCACTTTCACTAATGACATGCATTTAGTCAAGATCTTATTATATTCACTTTATATGCATCTAACTTGATTGAAATCTCTAAATCTCATATTAGTTACCTTATATATTCTATTTATCTTTGTTTCTCCTTACATAGTAACAAGCCTTTAATATACATTGTCAAAAACTATAGTTTTTTAATTTGCTCACAACACTCTTTGCAAGCCTTCTAGCTTTCATATACTTGTTATAAAACTCAACGGTATTCAATTTTTGTCACCCTTTCAAAAGCATATTTTTTTCATTAATAACTTTTTTATTCTTTTTCACTCCATAAATTCACCTTATCAATGTACAACAGATTTTCTACACTCTCCTAAAACTTTTATGACAATCCCTTTAATGTAATTAGCCATCTTATCACATTAGATCTATCTCAACTAAAGAATTCTAGTTTCACTTCCTTGTAACCTATCTTGAAAGTTAACAACTCACATTTTAAATTACGTCAACTTAACATTGGGCAATAATTTCTTATCAAGGGTTGTGCATAGCCAGTGGACGATTCTTCTACATTGATTTAGTCCACAATCAGTGAAACGGATACAAAATGACAAATCTAAAAAATATGCCACTAATTAACTACAGAATGACCGTCCTGGCTAAACTTAGTGTGTAAACTTGATCTATGGATGCAAGAAGACATTTAAGGATTATTTTAATTAAAACAGTGTTTCGCCAGCAAACACTTAATAGATTTTTATGTAATGGATTGATGAAGAGTGAATAGGATAAGTTAGAAGTAAACATTAAAAAAAATCATATAAAAATTAATAAAAAACATGAAATAAACTTAAAATAGAAGCAAAGGGGCAAGCCTGGAGCAGTAATTTCATTCCTTCCATTGTAATTCAGAGGTCACAAGCTAGTAGACAAAAATAGTCTTCCTCGAAATATAAGTAGTAAGTCGCTTACATCAACTCCTCCCATGACCCAGGCCAGTGATATTTTGATGCTCAGGGTATGCTAACTTTTATTTAATAACCAATCAAGCTTGATGATCTTTAAGCAAATTTTGAATTTCATCACGGCATGTTCACAAGATAAACTTCCTGAACTTATAATAAATGATGTAACGTCTCCAATAATCATTTAAGTGTTTACATTAAAGTCAACTTAAATTGTTCATTTGCTTCTACATTACAAAAAATTCCAATAGGATAATCTGCAAAGAATTGAAGTAAATATAAGTGTCCAAAATATAACATACCTTTGTAATCATTAGAAGCAATGCAGCATTGTGCCTCAACATACCGCTGCAAGAAAAAATATATATTAGCACTGTAGCTAACTGTTGTAAAGATGTCAGAGATGAACAGAACATAAAAAAACAAAGACATGCAACAGTGTTTCTGATGTGATGCAAAGGGGAGTTACACAAGGATTTAAAAAGAGAATTAAATTTCAGCTCCACAAATTATTTAATCATGCATCAAAGTTAAGTCAATTATAAGCAAGTCGCGGTGTTCAATATGTAAGACTTCTAAGTTTCTTGAAATTGGAGCAGGCTAGGATGGATCACATAAGGATGTTAACCAATGCATATGCGTCACAAAGCACTACAAATCAAGTCAATCGAAATAAGTATTAATATCATATGCAAAATTGCACGAATTGAAATCATCATTCAAAGCCTGAGTTATTAAGCTGATGGCATCGATGTGTCCGGGGCATTAAAATAACTAATGGAGACCATTGCACACAATTTGATCGAACATGGTGAAATTAGCAAATGATGAATGTGCAAAACTGCTAAACATTGCTCGCTTCATAAAATAAATTATGTTGATGTGTTCATAAAACCAAAAATACCTAGAAAGGATCTCTCGTATCAGCAAATAGTCATATTATGAAAAAACTACAAACAATGAAAGTGATGTCGCGCAAAAATTACTCAAATGTCATCATTTGCAAAAAGGACTATGTTAATACATTTAGAATGAAAATAAATGTTTTAAAAACTGGACCGATCTAGCCAGTTCAACCAATTGAACTAAGAACCAATTTGCTGGCTGATTTGATAATTTATAAGAACCTGTTTCACAATGAACCGACCTCAACTGTGCCAAACTGACAGTTCAACCTGTTAACAGACAAATCGATGCTAGTTTTTAAAAATTGGTCAGTTTATTTGCTATCTCATTTATATAATTATAAATTAATTTAATATATTTAATTAAATAAATTTAAATTAATAATTAATTTAAATAATTTAAATTTAATATATTTGAATTTTAAAATGAGCAATCAATTTTTATAATAATCATTTGTCAAATAACCACCAACCAAGCTTTTTCACATGCTCCCACCATCCCATGTGACTTCTCTACTCATGTAAACAAAAAAATTTATATAAACAATACTAATACAAAGTTTAAATTTAAAATTATGGAATAATTATTTGTATATGAATTTTATTTATTTTTTACTCATAAATTTATATTATTAAATTATTATTATATCATTTAGATATCATATAAATAGTTTTAAAATTTATTACGTCTAACCCGCTCGAAACATTGAACCTTAAACTTCTTCTAGTTCTATGTTCGGTCTGGGTTTTACAACTTTGTTGAAAATTCTCAAAAATGACACCCATATTGCATAGGTCAATACACAAAGGTGAAACACAGTTTACCTGCACATGAGATAATGAAACACATTTTGAGTAGCGAGAAACAAGGAATTACATAGGAATATGAATACACTTTTGACCAGGCCTGCTTGTCTATAGGGTAATGTCATAAGATCCACATTTCAAATGCAATCCTCCTTGCAAGATTTGGAGTAGGCAAGAATTGAACCCTTTAACAGATTTCTACACAACAAATCGAAAAAGATAAAATATTTGTTTTGCGTTCACATTAGACATTTAATACCTCATATAAAGGAAACTCACTATAAAATATGAATTGCTAAAGTCATTCCACCTATATGAAAACTAATACAACTAATTTATAAACCCAATCCTTTTACTAGCACGCAGGTAAAGCGCACAATATTCAAGCAACAAAATGAATGCATTTAAAACCCGGACGATGGTCGTGTTGATAAAAGAAATCAACCGAAGAGAACTACATCTCTTAAAATGCCACCAAATCTTAGTACAGACCACTTTGAGGCAATATACAACAACAAAAAGTCTTTATCCCACTATGTGGGATCGGCTACATCATTTTTCTCCATTGTCATGTTAAGAGTCAAATTCTCATCTAAATCTAATAAATAAATGTCATTTCTAATATTTTCTAACCAAGACTTTTTATGTCTACCTCTACCTTTCTTAACATAAATCAAATCTAATACATCTACTTTTTTAACCGGGTCATCGGAAGGCCATCATTTTATGTGGCCAAACCATCTAAGGAAACTCTATCTAATCTTATCTTCCACTGAAGCTACTCCAACCTTTTCAAGTATATGCTCATTTTGTATCATGTCTCTAAGAGTAAAACCACTCATCCACCTAAGCATCCTCATCACTACAACAATTACATTCATATTATGCTACTTTTTTATCCAAATCTCAGTACAAATCACTTTGAGGCCACATCCACATATAAAATTTAAATTCTCAAAAAAATAAAAATAAAAAAAATCTCAAAAAATTACAAAATGTGAAATCATAAGTAAAATTCATCCCTCAACAGCTGTTTTTCAATGGTAATATATTCAAGGATAATCTCAATTCACAAAGAATCAATGCCTTGTTGAGTGTATTGCTATGTTAACTCTCAAACGATCTTATGACAGTAAGGCACATGTCTTCTAACCGATAACTTTATCACCAAACAACATCACAAGTATATGTCTATAGCCGAAAGTCTTTGCCCAAATGGTTCTATTGCAAAATAATATAAATAAATTATGGCCAGTGACCATAAGTTTCCCAACCATTTAAAAACTCTGAGTCGTGAATCATAAAGTGCATTTGATATGTCACAAAACCATCCATTAGCTAAGATAGACTTAAGTTTATCCTCTTAGACAAGCATTTACCCTATGTCTAAAAGATCCCCTTGAATAACAAAACTTATATTGTCGATAAGGATCAGTTGGTCAGGTTGGATCGACCACCTCCGTTAACTAAGTAAACCATAATCCATGACAACTCAAGGCAACAAAACTATAAGATCGTTATCGAGTTCGTCATCATTCCCCACCATCAGCTTTAAATTTAAGGTGGTAAACTCTCAACCCTAAATCAAATTTGTTGGCACTATATGGCAAGCATTTAGTTTCTAACAACTAACCTTAATCAAAAGTTTTTTGTTGATATTATGGGGGTTAATAAACCATAAGAGCTTACACTTATAGGAAATATGGAACAATATCATAAAGTCCTTGCAAAATGATGATGACATCTCCCAGTAGTGTTTTATCTATAATCCAATCTGTGTTTTGAAATTCGACCTAGAACACCAAAAACTTTCTTAGCAAAGCCTAAACATTAATTTTTTGATCCCACGAAGAATATGATGCGCCTAAGAAATTATTAGGTACATAATAGAAACTGGAATTTCATTGGTGGCTTGGACCATGCATGCCATGTTGAATGACCTGTATTAAGAGCACCACATTGACGTGGGAATTGACACCATCATGGTAGCTCTTGTATTCTAAGAATCAAAACTGCAAATGATGCCTATTGCTGGATATGGCAGCAGTTGCACCATGGAACCAAGAAAGACAAACCAGAACCACCAACATAACAGTATACTCACCCAGGCTGGTGTAAGGAAGAATCGGAAAAATATTTTATATGAACTATAAGTGAACTGATAACTAACGGAATAAGACACCATGATAATTCCAAATAGTTCCCCATGTACTTATATTTCCACCTAAACAAAAGAAAAATAATAGCAGAAAATTCCCCAATTCACATTTAGTTTGCTAATGGAGGACCATGTTAACATAAGAAACATTAATATTTCCATTTGGGAGAATATTTTGTGTATTCTTGAAGAATGATTTTGTTAGGTTATATATATATATTCCCAAAAAATTCCATGCATTAGTCCTTGAGCAGTTTTATAAGTATTGCAAGAAAATTCTGGAAGAGTAATAAAGGCAACAATGAACTTAGTATTTCCTTTTTTAGAAATGCATTTGTATATTTACTTCATCGTCATAAATTCTTATTCTGAATTTACCACAGGAGAGAGGTACTATTAAAGCCATAAGATAAAACATAAAACATTACTTACATGCAACCAGCGCGTGTTATCCAAGTGCTCAAAAGGGGTCCTTCCTCTATTTGGAGTCTAAAAATAACAAACAAAGAAATCGATTAATCAATATAGCAATGTTAAATAATGTCTCCAATGCCAGAAAGTATATTCTACGGAAAACACAACAGAAACTCAAAATAACTGTTAGTGTAAAAAGTCTTTTTAATTAGCGTGGAATTTGAATCAACTAACACAAATTTCAGCACGACTGGGAAAGGTAAGCACAACATGATAGTACGGCCTAAAAGTAAGCTACTTGTACTTTCAGGCGTATCCCCGTTAAGACTATCACAGCAAATATATTTGGCTTGGTTGATAAGAGATACACCATGCCTTAACTCCTAGGATATGACAATCAGAATATTCATATATTAAATAATTAATTTTCATAATTACCATATATTTATTTTTTTGTTACCATCATTCAATATGCTTATACAAATAAAACTCTAAGAACACTTCATCTCGGATTTTAAATTAACCTACTTGCAAATGGTAAGTCCGTAAGGCTCAATGAAAAAGTCAGAATACTCTAACGTTGACAACCAATAACCCAAGTTCTCTTTCTCCTGCTTGCATTGATAACTTTCTTTGGACGGGTGGGATGAGGTAATTGTTTTATGTGAGCTCAACAACAAGGTAGTGTAAATGACCTCAGTGGCTAGTAGCAACCAACAAAGCCAAAATGGACATTAGACTAGCAACATGGTTGATCAACAGCTAGTCCGTAACTTGGCGCTTAGCGTTATTGATGTAGGACTACAATAAATGAATGCGTTAAGAACTTGCACGATTTTGAAAAGAACAAGAACAATTACGGCTATTAGCAAGTTAAAACGAAAAGAGAAAACGTAAGAGCGGTCACATCATTTAGCCCAAGTTACATAATAAGCGCTTGAATTATCAAAACAATAGCGAAATTCAACAACATACGAATGAAGTAGTTTTCAACAAAAATCTCTAATCTAACAATAAGAAAGTAACATAGAAAGCACACTCAATCCTACGTTTATTAAGCTTAAGCAGAAGGCGAAACACGGCTCCTTGTGACTTGTCACCACCAACAAGATTAGGGGATTAGGAAAGTAAATGAAAAGGGGAAGAAGTTCACCCTTGGGAAGGTTCGGCGATGATTTGCCACTGGGCACCGGCAAGTTGCTTGTCGATGACCTCCGATAGCGTGAAAATAATGCGGTCCACGTACTCTTCGATGGAACGATCAACTTCCGGATTGAAATCGAAGGTGGAGTGGAGGACATTAATGGATCCTTGATCGTCGTAAGCAAATCCGTAATCAAGCTCCAGATCGGCTATTCATTGGCTTTAGAAGGATGATGTGTAGCCGAAGATCAATGTCAACCCTTTAAAGCTCCGCTAGAGAGAAAGAAGTTTCTCTCAAAATTGAAGTGGAGAAGAGGGGGTGGACGACCAATGAAGGAGGGAGGGGAATTAAACTTGTTTAAGATTTTTGTGGAGGGAAGCATGTCATACATTTCCTTAATTAATCCTTGATTGAGAATAATTAAAGGAGAAAACAAGAGGGAGGGGTGGCGGCAAGAGAGGGGGAAGGGGAGTTAATTTGTTTCCAAAGAAGAGGGAGGATCTTTGGAAAGAAATTAAATAGGAAGGGACATGGGGGATTTCGGCCAAGGAGGTGGGGAAGGAGTTTGAATTATTTCCAAGGGAGGGAGGTGGGCTTTAGGAAAGAATTTCTAATTCAATCCTATAGAGGGGGTCGGCGGCATTAATGGGCTAGGAGGTGATTGTGGGGAGTGATTTGGGTCGCTAATTTGGGATTTAGAGATTAGGAAAGTTTTAATTAAATCCCAATTAATTTGAAATTCAAATAGGATTTAATTTAGGAACTTTCCTAAAATATATTTCATAAATTAGGAAAGGATTTCAAATTCAAATAATTTTGAATTTTGAATTTTGAATTTAAACCTTCCTAAATTAAGAGTGGTTGCTTATGAAAAGTATTCAAGAGGGATTTGAATTTGTGGAGGGAAGATGAGTGAGGTGGGAGGGGCTGGCGGCTAGGTTGGAGGCTTATGGGGATTTTGGTTGAGGGGTGGTGGTGTGGTGAAGCCGGCGGGTAGGTGGGGAGATTAGGTGGCCAACGGCCTAGGGATTGGGCGAGACCTTAGGCCGGCGGCTAGATGAAAAAGAGAAAAGGAAAATTCGATAAAGAAGAAGAACCGCGAACCCGGCCGTCTCCAAGGTTGGTGGGTTATCCAAATTCCTTCTACAAGGGACCTTGCTCCAATCTCTCTCAAGCTCTCATAAGAACTCAAACATGGAGGAAAATTTTTATCATTCAATCATTTCCATGAAAAGAGAACAAGAGGGTCTATATATAGCCTCGTACAAATGACTCAAGAAAATAAAAAGACGGCGATGCCTGTTGGGCTTACATACGACCTCCCTTAAGGGGTAAAAGAGAAAACACTAATAAAGCAAATACAACATAAAATAATAAAGAAAATATATAATATGACTCAAAAGTACATCAACTCAATCGTGGCCGTAGATCGACGGCCACATCTCTGATAGACTTTCCAAGCTCCGATGTCCCCATCAGTTATTGTCCAATATGACAGAATAAAGTGATGCCAACAGTGGCTTAGGTGGTTTTAAGTGCGGAACAGTGGCAAAACAACAGTTACTCTACCATTTAAGTATTAGGGGTACTCAAAATTAGCGTTGAGACTTGGTGTACCAATTTGCTGTGCACATTGAGAGCAAGCTAAAAACAGAGAGGTGGAATCATATACAGCAAGAAAACTCCATTAAGGTGCCTTTACTTTGATAAATAGACCTTTAAGGTTCCTCTCCGAGGAATTTCCATGCCATTCCTGTCTGTCCTACCTCTCATTGTGGATTCATTTGTTGACAGGTAGACAACAAAATCATTCAGCTAGTGAAGTACATTCATAACTTGGAAGCCCATGAAGAAATAGGGAATAATAATAAAGCATGGCACAATGAAAATGGTTTAGGAATCAAATGTGGATCGTTCTCATTTGATGGATTTCCTAATCATCTAAAACCTCATGAAGTCTGAAATATGCTTCCAAGCTCACAGCTGAATAAATTGAGTGTAAACTATGTAGATCTAACAAGGACATACATTTCTCAAATTACTGCTTCAAAATAATATAAATTACTTATACTACGCTCCTCAAAATTTGTCATGGTGCTTAATAAGAATAGTAACTAACTTGCAATAGCTAGAATAGCTCTTAACAACAGGTTTCAAAATTTTATTAGTACCATCACAAGGCAGCACTAGCAAGCAAATAATCATTTTAACTTGCAGATATTTATTAGTTACATATCTTGCTTAGAAGGGTATCCCCAATAAACAATGTGAAAAAAGAAAGAAAGCCAAAGATTACCAAATTGCAAATAAACGACATCTTAAAAATACAAAGCGTGAACTCCAAAGTAATTCCTAAAACACATTCATGCAAAAAAAAAAGATATCACAAAATATATAGGCCTAAATTCTTCTTGTTTTATAACCAAATAAAAAAAATTAAAATAAAACCCAAATTATTATGCAGTCAATTTAGTCTGAGAGTATCATGTTACTTCAATTTAGTGTCTCGACAATACAAAATTAATCCAAGATGGTCCTCATGTTATAATTGTGATATAAAATTGATCCCATTAGTCCCACAACAATACAAGATTGATCCTAATTTACTTCCAAAGGGATCATTTCAGATCAATTTTGTATAATCAAGGGACTAAATTGGAGCAAAGTGATAATTTAGAATAAAATTGGCCAATATAAGAATAGTCGGAGAACTATTGTGAAGTTTACCAGCATTCAATTCAGAACATCAGTCAGTCGGTCAATTTCAGTTACAAATATATACATGATGCCTATCCTTTTAGTACGAGGAAGCTACATCAGATAATAGGCAACTAACTAGTTGAGGTGAGTCCATCTTTAATAGGACATAGACCCACATTATGCCAAAAAAGCTCATCAGAATTTAAATACAGATATGAAAAGTTCATCAATAAATGGTTTAAATATTATATTGTTCAATAAGCAAAACATAATAATACCTAAACCCTAAATAAGTCGATGGCATCCGTTGGTACTATAAAAAGGCCAACTGTGAATTATTTCATTAAGAGATACTGTAAGAAGATAAAATTCAACACAGTACTCAACAGTCTCACCCAAGTTTCTTACAAAGAACCATGTACAGACAAAAAACATCTTATCCATTTCAACATTTCAGCAAAATGAGAAATTAAATTCAAGAGAGAACACACGCATACACTATGACTGAACTTTTAAATCACAAACCTGAGGAAAAAGTGCCACAATTTCCTTAGATGAAACACCTAATTCAGCCAGTGCCGTAATAGCCTCCAAAACATAAGGGCAATGCCTGCCAAGAAAAGGAATCCATCATAAGTATAAAACAACCCGATATTTTCCAGAAAAATAATACAAAAAGACAACAGAAAGAATAAGCGTCAATAATTGATATAGCCCTAATATGATAAGTTCAATAATTTATTTTATAGGATTTAATTATGGCTTATTAATGTTTTAAATTTATTGGGTTGATAGAATTTAAGAAAAAAAAACTCCAGGTTTACTAATGATAAGCAATAGATATATTACAAGTTTAGAGAATTTTAGAAACAATTGAAACACAAGATCAACCGAGGCAAATGGCAGCAAGGTATATTGGAAACTCCACATAAGGCAGGGGTTCTAAGTCATGGTCTGGTCCTCTATTTTATCTTTTGAAAGTTCCTTTAAATTTTGGTTGAGTAATCTAATCTTTATGAATAGTTGAATACAAATGCTGGAAATCGTATGAATCCATGCACTCTGTGAAGACAAATGAGAGTAGTTAAAAGAAAAATCCAATAATATCAGTTGTTTCTTGGAAAAATGTATGGGAATGATGAGAAGGTAGCTATATGCAATACATCTAGGATTTTCATTAACTATTACCATTGCATGCCTGTCCGCATGAGGACATGGGAAGGCACGGTTTTCCACAACCTAGCCTCATGGCTAGTTAAAGAAGGATGCCAACCTCTACATAGGAGTATATGAGACCATCTCAATAGAGTGTGAACCCATCCAATATCATTGATTTGAGAATCCATGGCAGGATCAGCATCATCACAACAGCTAGTTGAAATCTAGGGTGAGAGAGTGAATAATTGATGCATGATAATGAGGAGAAGAAAGATTCTACAGTACATAGGTGATAGGAAGTGCTTGCAGAAATTTAGGAAAAGTTTTGGCTGAAATCTGATTTCAGCAATTTCAGAAAACCAACGAAAAGAAAATCAGGAATGAAACACGAACACTTTTTATTGAAAGTTTTATGAAAGAAAAAACAAGATACAATGGATCTTCAATTGGAGAGGAAGATCCGGCTCTCCCAAATCTCTAGCCGCCGATCAGAGCCCAAAAATCCTAAGAACAATCAAATTTCCGCAAATAACACCTATCCCTAACCCTAGGAAAATCACCTATTTAAAGCAAAACATAAACAGTAAATACCCAAGCAGTCCTCAACCAATTTCAGAAAACCAACTAAAAAAAATCAGGAATGAAACACACAAACACTTTTTTATTGAAAGTTTGATGAAAGAAAAAACAAGATACAAGTGGATCTTCAATTGGAGAGGAAGATCCG
>NW_021318899.1:485694-510129 GCF_001605985.2 Dendrobium catenatum
GTTCGACCCGAACCCGACCCGTGACCCGAAATTGACACCCCTACTAAGAACAATCTAATTTCCGCAAACAACACATATCCCTAACCCTAGGAAAATCACATATTTAAAGCAAACCATAAACAATAAATACCCAAACAGCCGTCCCCCAATTCCCTCCTATTTCCTTAATTATTTCCCTCCCAAATCAGCTCTCAAATCAGCCCCTAAATCTGTCATCTTCAGTTAGGAGATATTTCCTAATTAATCAACCCCCAAATATGCTCTCTTCAATTAGGAAACATCTCCTAACTAATTTATTTTGATTAAGAACCTTCCTAAACAACTCCCTCTTGATTAGGACATTTCCTAATTCCCTCCCAGTCAAATACGAAACTGTGGTCAAGCTCAGGATCGATCATGTATGGATGGTTGGGTTGTCCATGGATTGGGGAAGGAAGTTTGGGCTTGGCTAGCTAAGAGTGAAGAGGAGATAGCTATTTGGGAGAGGGGTTGTCGGCTGAAGGAATATATGGGTTGGGAGGTGACCGGCTAAGGGGAAGAGGGAAAGGAAGGAAGAAGGCTGTTGTTAGTGGGTAAGGAGAGGGGAGGGCGGCTGTGACTCGAAGAGGTGAAGATGGGAAGGCAGCCTAGCTGTCGGCTGAGCAAAAGGAAAAGGGAGGGGAGAAGGAGCGGCGGTACTAGTGAATTAATAGGGAAGGAAAGTGAGGGCAGCAATTATGAGGAATGATGCAAGCAAAAATTTGGGAAAAGCCCAAAATTTTAGCAAGCAAAATAAAGACCTTCATAGGAAATAGAAGATACACAAAACACCCAAAAACAACTTCTCTTTTATAAAATAAAATGACTTACAAACTTTTACACTTACAAACGACACAATAAAGACACCTAAAGAAGCTTTGCCAATCGTTCAGAAGAAGGATACAGGTGGGGTGGTCACTTGCGGAGAGAAGAAAGAGATTAGAAGCTGAGACGAAACATAGCTCGCAAGCTATAGAGACGAGAAGATGGGATGGAACAAGCTCACAAGCTTTTCCAACAAATAAACCCGCAGGTTTAGGCTCCAAAAATCACATTATATCTCTCTCTAAAAAACTCTCTTAATACAAAACACCTACTATTTATAGAAGAGAATGGGGAGCCAAACAGCCACATAAAACCTTCATCCAAACCAATCAGGTAAGGGGATGAAGAAGGGCCAAAAGACACCACAAAACAGCCCCCAAAATCTGCACAGGAAACAGGAAGAGAAGCCACGTTAAGAGGAAGAAGAAGGGCCAAAAGACACCACAACAGCCCCCAAAATCTGCATAGAAAACAGGAAGAAAAAGCCACGAGAAAGCAGACAGAGAGGGACCCGAGAAGCCAACACAGGAAACGGGACAGAGGAGTCACCGGAAAGCAGCCAAGGATAAAACCGAAAAGGCATCCATCACACATCCATAATTTACAAAGAAGAAATCAAGGAGACACAAGAAGGGGAAGAGGCAAGAATTTAACTCCTCTTAATGAGCTTACAATAAGAATACATTTTCCAATTAATGAACTAACATCGTCTCAAGCATTTATGAGCTAGAATTAAGAAGATCCCAAGATTTCAGCTCATAACCAAAGCAGCCAAGGACCAAACCAAGAGCAGCCAAAGCCCAAACCGTGAGACAAAAAGCAACCCAAAGAACAAAATATACATTTTGTTTTGACCCCCCCCCCCTGCCTACATCAAAGAATTAATGGGGAAAAGAGGAAAGAGCAGCAGCTAGTAGGGAGTTAACGGGGGGAAGGGGAAGGGGCAGCAGCTATTAAAGATTTAATGGAGAAGGGGAAGAGGTGGCAGCTGTTAGGAATTAGTGGGGAAGGAGAAGAGACATCAATTAGTGTAGGAATTAATGGGTGGAATGGGAAAAGGAAGCACCCATTAGGATTTAATGTGGGGGTGGGGGGGGGAATAGGAAAAGGTAGCACCCAATAGGAATTAATGGGGAAGGGGAAATTGTAGTAATTATAGTAGAGCTAATGGGGAGGGGAATAGCAAGAGACAACAGCCCTTGGGGAAATCAATGGGGAAGAGAAAAAGGTGGAGGGAATACCAAGAGGCAATAGAGTGGGGGTTGGCCGACCATGGGAAAAATGGAAGGGTTGGCTTGCAGGTGAGTGGGAATGGAAGAGAGGGGATGAGGCTCGGTTGTATGGGGCAGCAGAGAATTTCTACCAGCTGTTTGGAAGAAGGGGAAGGCTCGATTAGTTGATTTGAGGGGAAAGAAGGGATCGGCCAACAGTTTTGAAGGGGGTTGGAGGGCTCAGCAACCAATGGAGGAAGATGGGGTGAGGAGGAGAGAAGATGGAGCCAAGAACCTTGCCAAGGCACCAGTTGTTGGGTAATGTGTTGCCCTACTCCTAAGGACTTCACTCCTCTCTCAAGAAGACTCAAACACAAACAATTCAGAAAAATTGAAGTTTAATTCATAATAATCATCATCTTCCTATTGTAGCCAAAGACCTCAATATATAGGCCTCCAAACATGAATGACTCAAAAGACTAAAATGCCCCATACAACACTCATATAACTCAACAAAAGGGTAAACTGGGAAAGACTCTCAAAATTAAATACAATAATAAATAAAATACATAAAACAGACTATAAATAAAGACTCCTAATCGTGGTCGTTGATCTACAACTCCTCCTACAATAGACTCGTCAAGTTTTTCTGTCGATGTCCTTATCACCCAGCTATTTCACTTTTAGGTTATCAGGCTACGGCACAATATTATTATCTAACATTGGTACATTAAAGAACAGCAAGTTAACTAAATTTGTAAACCTCCAACAAGTCCTCTAGTTCTTCGAAAAATGGCTCATTTTTTATATTTATTTTATAAGGCTTGAGCCAATTTTGCTCATATTAAAGATTAATGTTCAATATATTTCCTTATTCTACATTCAAATTGAACAATTACACACAATTATTAGAGTAACATAATAAAAACCTAATGAAGTAACTTTAACAGTTTCATATTTATGTTTTAATACCCCCAGATAAAAACATAGAAAAGATAACTAATTTGCAAGGTTGTAGTCCGAATTTTGCTTAGCTACTTTAATTAAGACTAAATATAAAAAGTGATGCGGACATTCGATCATGAAAATTTTCAAAGGAGGAGACGACGATCGACAACCGAGATCATTCCACCTTATCTTAATTTGTTATTTGTAATTTTTATTTTTATTATGATTTTTTTCTTTTTGCCCTTGAGGGTCGTCCTATGTAAGCCTTAGGGGCATATGTGTCTTGTTTTAATTTCTTAGGCCAATATATAGAGGCCCTTGCTTGTGTAATGAATGTTGGATGATTAATAAGATTTTATGTTTGCACTTGTGTTCTTTAGAAAGAACCTTGGGTGAGATTCCTATGGGAGGAATTCGTAACTTCCACCAGCCGCATGATGTGTATGGGCTAGTGGCCTGAAGTCCCTTGGTGAAGGGCAACGTAGTACCCGTCAGCTGCAGGATGTGTCTGGGCTAGGGGTGCAAGTGAGTCGAGCCGGCTCGAGCTCGACTCATTTATGGGCTCGCGAGCTGAGCTTATCGAGCTCACGAGTCGAGCTCAAGTTCGAGCTTGAGCCGGCTCGGCTCGTGAGTTCTCGAGCCGGCTCGAATAATTATTAAATATAAATATAAAAAAAATAATATTAAATGTTATGTAACACTGCGTGCATTTCAAAATTATCACATTACCCTTTTTTATTTCTCAAATCCAGCATATATTCAAAGTTCCCTCCCCTCTCTCTTCTCTTCTCATTGATGTAAATAGCTCTGTTGAATAATAAATGTAAACGACTGAATAAAAGGATGATGTAAAAGCTGAATAATAAATGCATTTAGTCATTCATTCTGGCAGAAATGATTTTTGCTCTCTCTCTCTCATTTTAAAAAGCCCGCGCCTCTCTCTCTCGTTTTAAAAAGTCACGCCATACTTGAACTCGATGAACTAGAAGGCAAATCGACTATTGCAGAAGGTTTTGACGAGCGCTTGAACTCGTTTATAATGGAACGAGTCGAGCTCGACTCGAGTTCGAGCTCGGTATTTGACAGTTGAGCTCGACTCGACTCGTTTGCACCACTAGTCCGGGCTCGTGATTGTATCTTTCTTTCCTTAAATCATTTTCTCATCCCTTGATTGTCGGCCAAAATCCCCCAATTTTCACCGCCCAATTCTCCCATAAACCCCTCCACTTCCACAAAACCGGCCTTCTCTTCTCCCTCTCCACGGCCTTAGCTCCACCTCCAACAACCACCCACAAAACACCCCCCCCCCCCCCACGCCAACCTCCCCTAGCCGCCAGTCTCACCAAACCGCCGGTCGCCTTCTTTCCCCTTGGCTCCACAAATGTCCCTTCACATTCAAAGCTCTTTCCTATTTTAGCCCTTCTTAGTAACAAATTGAAATTTAAAATTCAAATTAATTTGAATTTGAATTTTGTTTCTAAAATTATGATTCTTATTTTAGGAAAGTATTTGAATTAGGTCCAATTCATTATTTAATTGGATGTGATTTAAACATTACTCCCTAATTTAAGGTTCCAATCAAAGTCCTTTTTAATTCTCTTTCCATACCTCACCTCCCCCTTTTAATGTTGTCAGCCCATTCCCCCCCTTCTTCCTCTTTGCCTCAAAAATTTGAATTCCCCTTTGATTACTTTCCTTTTATCAACCGATTTAAGTTAGGAAAATATTTGATTTCAAATTCTAAGTAATTTTGAATTTGAAATACTTTCCTAATTTAAGTAGCCTATTTTAGGAAAGTTACTTAAATTAAATCAAATTAGGTTTCTAATTGGATTTGATTTGATTTAATTATTCCTAATATTTTGATCTCAATTAAAGCAAGAAATTCAAATGTCAAATGTCCCTTTTTTTCCTTCTCGTTCTACATCAAAAAGGCATAAGCTATAGCAAGTGAATACAAAGAAACGTTTGTATTATCAGCTAACACACCACCATTGCAAAACTTTGAAAATGGGGCATAGAAATTAACAGGTAAAGAAAATAGGCGCCAAATAAGCAAATTTAGTTTACCTTAAGCAATCCTTGTAGCATGAAATAGCAGCTCTATTATGTCTAGAAATGCGATAAAGCTTGCCGATAGTGAGATTCATTCGTAGTGTTCTTGCCTTTGATGGGATTCCTTCAATCTGTAATGATACAAATTTATGATAAAGAATAACCAAAAATAGTGACAAGTTATCGATATAATTTGTAGAAAAAACTTACATAATAGGTTGAACTAAATAAAGATAAAAATAGATCTTAAGTAATATGTTAAGTTATCAAGCCAACTAACAAAGTACATTTTTCCTCAAAATAAAAAAAAAAAATCTAAACCATTATGGTTTTGAAGGAATCATTAAAATAAATAATCTCTCTCTTCATTAAAATAAATCTCTTTGCAAAGTAGTGGTAACATTGTGTACATTAACCATCTATAGCCCCTATTCTTTCACTACAGATTAACAACATACGTGTGCCAAGCAGTAGTCAAGGATCAACGGTTGGACATGTTAGGTGTCTTCATAGACCTCCATAGATCTTCTATAGTGTACCCTCATATGTTAGTATCACCCCTCTTTTGGAACAATTATTAGGTCCGGACACCAGACGTAGCTCTACATCCGGAGGCCAATAGCATGTCGCCATGTGCAATTACTCTTTACCGCGCGGCCCGACGACCCGGACCGGAACCCGGTATTGCTATGTTCGGGTATTGCTCGGTATTGCTAGGTACTGCTTGACAATAACGAGAAATACCGCTCTGTCAAGATCAATACTGAGCAATACCGAGTAATACCGAGCAAAACCGGGGTATTGCTCGGTATTGGTCTTGACAGAATGGTATTTCTCATTATTGCCGAGTAATATCGAGCAATACCTAGCAATACCCCGGTCTGCACAAATCAGCCAATACATAGCAATCTCGAGTCCAGTCCGGGTCGGGTCGTCGGCCGCGCGATAAAGAGTAAGAGCATGTGGCACCATTTTACTGGCGTCTGAACATAGAGCTACGTCAGGACACCGGACCTAATAAAAATTCCCTCTTTTGACACCACATTGCTTGGCCAAACTACAAAAGGAACATGTGTCCATGTAATGCAACCGATCTAATGGGGATATCGAAGCTTGGAAAGTCAATCAAAGGCGCGGCCGCCGATCTACGGCCACGATCGCGCCAATATATTTTTAAGTCGTCATATATATTTGTTTTTATTTATTTATGTTTGTATTTGCTTTTTGTTATTTTTCCCTTTTACCCCTTACTAAAGGGTGGTCATGTGTAAGCCCAAAGGGCGTTGTCGTCTTTTGTTTTTGAGTCCATTGTATGAGGCTATATATAGCTCTTATATTCTCTTTTCATGGTAAATGATTAAATTTTCCCGTGTTTGAGTTCTTGTGAGAACTTAAGAGAGATTGGAGAGAGAACCCTTGGAGAGGGATTCGGATCACCCACCAACCTTGGAAGAGTCCAGGTTCATGGTTAGTTTACCTTAAGCAACGGTCCACCAATCCCCACCCGCCGGCTTCATCCCACCACCACCACCACCCTAACCAATCCCTTTTCCCCACCTAGCCGCCACCCTCTCACCCAAAACCCTATTCCAAACCGCCGGCCACCCTTTGCTTTCCCCTCCCTCATCAATTGCCATTACACCTTTCCTAAATTAGCTCTTCATATTTAGGTAACTCAAATAATTACAAATTAAAATCTATTTGAATTTGAAATTATTACAACAACAACATCAAGGCTTTATCCCACTACGTGGGGTCGGCTACATGAATCTTTTTTTCTCCATTGTGTCATATTAAAATTTTTCATGCTAATCTTCTCTGTATCGTTCCAATTTAAAATCTATTTGAATTTGAAATTATTACCTAAAATATAAATCCTATTTTAGGAAAGTTTCCAATTCCCTTATTTGAATTTTAAATTAAATTGGGATGAGATATCTCTTTCCAAATTTAATCCCTTAAATCAAGAAGGCATTAAATGCTTCCATAAACTCTCCCTTCCCCCCCATGCCGCCGGCCACCATTCAATTCCTCTTTAGAATTGTTTCCAAAACTAAAGTTACTCTCTTGGAAATCATTCAAGTCAAAATTCTGAGGAATACAGTTCCCACCATCAGCCTCCATTGCTGGAATTCTACATAATACAGGTTCTCAGAACCAATCTTCATTGCCAAAATTATGATAAATACAGGTTTTGACCACCAACCTTCATTTCTGGAATTCTGAGTAATATAGATTCCTACTGCCGACCTTCATTGTCGGAATTCTGAGGAATACTAGTCTTTCCACCGGTCTTCATTGTCAAAATTCTAAGGAATATTGGTCATTCTGCTTCCTTCATGCATCTAAGACCAAGGAGAGATCGACGAGAGGGCTCCTCTCGCATGCAACATTGAGAGCCAATCGAGCAGAAGCGAGAGAAGTCGAGCACAGAACCTCCTTTTCTATGCATATGGAAAGAGCGAGAGTTCTCTCTCGAGAGGTCTAGCGTCGAGATAAGCAATAGTGTAAGACATGCACTCCTTACGATTAGATCAGAGGGATCAGAGGGATCAGAGGCCTTGCGTGCTCCTGTACAGGGTTGATCGAACAGGAGTGCTCAGGTGGAGTCGGATGACTGGTTTGCATTGGTCTGAAGGCTAGCTCGATCGACATGAGGAGATTTGCATGCCAAGTGCTGAGCCACTTGAGACATTTTTTTTTTGCTGCTATCCTTGAAGCTTGTCGCAACCCTAAAAGCAATTTTTTTTCTACTTCCATGTCTTCATTGTCAACCTTCCCTTATGGTTGTAATCCTATCTATAACCAATACATCATTCATTGTTGCCTTGCTTAATATAGCATTTATTGTTATCCTTTGCCACCGTAATAAATGAAGCTAATTTCTCTCAAAGTTTTGACCAAATGAAGAACTATATGGTACACCAAGGGACTTGATAACTCTACTTTTCTGGGACTAATTATTAGGTTGGGAATGACAGGTCTGTATTTGTCAACTTGATGGGGAGTATTAAAATCCTAATTGTCCCTTGGCCCTTGATCCCACAGTAAGAATGGGGATCCGTGAGATCCACGTCGATCTCCTTCCATATTAGAGTGGCTGATTTAGAAAGGATTATATGAGGGCAATTATACATGATTTCGTATTTATTTGTTTCTTTATTAATATATCTCATATAAATCTATAAATAGGAACAATTTTGTATGATGAAATTAAAGCATTTTCCCTCTCCAATTCTTTGAACTTAACAAAACATTCTGATTATTTGTACCATTCATCATAAAGAAATATATTTGCAATAAACTTCCAAACTTCTTGTCAATAATTGTTGGAAACCTCATCTAATTCGTGCCATGCTCAACTTTTAATTAAAGGCAGAGCCTAGAAGTGTTTTTCACCAGTACATGCCTCTATACATGATTCAACTATCAAAGAACCTTTTAATATTTGCATCTTAGTAGTTTTATAACAGTTTCAATGGTAAGTAAAATTGTTTGTGTCAAAATATCACAATTGGACATTTAAAACTCTACGCAAGTATGCAAAATGAACTATTAAGAGATATAATGATGCATCTAATGTAAGTTACTGAACATCTATCCTAAATTGAGAGCTTGATGATAATTATGAGATTGTTAAATATATGATCCAACAAGTTGAACAATTAAAAAGATCAATTGAAGGTAAAAGAAAACCTCCGCAAGAGCGGCCCGGTTCTCACATAGCGCACAATAGCAAAGGGTAATCTTGAATTTCACCTGCCAATTTTGTCAGAACATAAAAGACGATTACTATCAAAATCAAGTGAAATCTCGATTCAACAGCAAATTCCATCAGACAGAAAATTACTTCATTTTCATTGATGGCTGAAATGTTCATATTATTTGGAGAAGAGGATCTAGCGGATGTAGACAGTGAACTTCTGGAAACAGTTGTTTGCTTGGGAATAATCTTGCAGAGTTGCAAAGCCTGTTTATACATGCTCTGTAGGCAACAAGAAAACTAAAGTTACACGGCATTCCTTTGAAAAATCAATAATGGAACCAAAAAAAAAAAACCTTCATAGGCTTAAATAATCAGAAAAAAAAATGCCGGTATGTAATCTGCAACCAAGGTGATGCGGACATCCGATGGTGGACGTTAATCATAGAAAGAGATGAAAATTGATGGCCGAGATCCCTCAATTTTTATCTTAGTTTATTAATTATATTTTTTATTTAATTATGCATTTTCTATTTTTACTCTTACTTAAGGGTCTTGTCTTATGTAAGCCCAAGTAGCAAAGTTGTCTTTTAGTTTCTTTCAAGGCCTATATATAGAGGTTCTTGCTCTGGTATTGGCATGATGGAGTTTTAATAAAAAAAATTGTTCTACACTTTTGTTCCTTGGGAGGACTTTGGTGAGATCCCTATGGGAGGGAATCATAGTAGCCACCAACTGCAGGATGACTCCGGGCTCGTGGCTTGAAGTCCCTTGGTGAAGGGCAACGTATCACCCGTCAACCGCAGGAAGCGTCCGGACTCACGGTTTTATTTTTCTTTCCCTACACTTCTTTTCTCCTTCTCCCTTGACCACCTTCCATACCCCCTCCTTAGCCGTCGGCCAAGCTTCTCTCTTCCCTCCTCCCACTCTCTAAACCGAACTCCACCACCACCTCCTAGCCTGCAACCCCATCCCCTCCATTAAGTGTCGATCCCCTTCCCCACCAAAATCCACACCTCCTCCCTCTTCCCTTGACTCCACCCATTCAAATCTTGCATTCAAAGCCTTCCAATTTGAGCCCTTCTTACTTTGGGAACAATTTAATTTTATATTCAAATAAATTTGAATTTTGAATTTGTTTCCTAAAATGAGAATCCCTATTTTAGGAAAGTTCCTAAATTCATGCCCATTTGAATTTTAAATAGGGTTGGAATTAAACCAATCCTTCCTAATTTAAAATTCTAATTCAAGCAAGCATTAATTTCCCTCTCTTAAACTCTTCCCCTCCTTGAAACCGTCAGCCCCTCCTCATCCACAAGTTTGAATTTTAAATTCAAATAGCATCTTGATTACATTCCTAAATTAGTCAATTGTTAATTTGGATTTTGGAAAGCTTCTTTTGGAATTCAAATAGATTTGAATTTAAAAAAAAAAAAAAAACCTTTTTGAACCCTATGGGAGGGAATCGTAGTAGCCACTAATTGCAGGATGGGTCCGGGCTCGTGGCTTTAACTCCCTTGGTGAAGGGCAACATATCACCCGTCAGACACAGGAAGCGTCCGGGCTCACGGTTTTATCTCTATTTCCCTATACTTCTTTTCTCCTTCTCCCTTGACCACCGGTCATACCCCCTCCTTAGACGCCAACCAAGCTTCTATCTTCCCTCCTCCCACTCTCTAAACCGAACTCCACCACCTCCTCCTAGCCGGCAACCCCATCCCCTCCATTAAGCGTCGGTCCCCTTCCCCACAACCTTTCCGGATTAATAAATCCATTTGAGGAAGCCCCTCCAATCCCTCCAAATCTGAAATTAATTTCAGATTTAATTCACAATCACAATTAATGCTTGATTCGCATTCATTGAACCTAGGCACCTCATCTTTCCCTCTCACTTGGTTGGCCCCTCTCTCCCCTCTATCCTAATGATTCCCTTCCTAATTAAAGGTCTCAATTAAGGAGATAATTAATTTCTCTCTTCCCTCCCTTCTTTCTTGTTTGAATTTCAAATTCAAATCCATTAATTAAGAGAAATCTGAGATGGAATTTTAGATCTTTAATTCTTTTATCACCCCTACCCTCTCCGTTCTACATCACAAATTCTATGAAGATAAACATACTGGCTACGCTTCAATAAAGCTTCGAATTTCCCTTAATTTTACCGGGCAACTTCTTGAAAGCTTCTACAACCACCATGTGGGAGACATTCGATTATAACAATCATTCCAAGGACTCCTAATGCAACACCTTATTAGAAATGATGTGGATGAGTAACCATGAGTTATTGGCAGCAGCCAAAAAATATTTACTATTATAACGTCGCAAATGTTTGAACTAATCAAAACTTAACAATCACAAATTTCAAAAGGTGGAAAACAAGAGAAGATACTTCCTGAAACTAAGGGAAGATGCTTCCTGAAACTAGTGAATGAAGAATGAACTTCTAATCCCCATAATCACCCTTCCAATAACTTCCATATGTAGTCACAAAATATTCAAAAGCATTGTTGACCTCGTTTTCATAAAAAAACTCGCAATCAGCCTCATTGATCTTTTAAAGTGAATCGAGATGAGCTCAAATTTATTAAACTTAATTTGATTCCAATTAAATATGTGTAATCTAATCAAACCGAACTAGTTAGACTCGTTTTGAGTTTGATTTATGTTTGGCGGCTTAGATTAACACAATTTAACTTGTCTCTATTTAATTTATATTAAGGTTTCGTTTGGGATAGTTTTTTTATTACTTTATGAAACAGTTTCTTAGCACAATTTTAAAAAAAAAAATTGAAATTTTTTTACTAAAAGCCAACTTTATAAAGCAGTAAAAAAGTTGTCCCAAACGAAGCCTAAATCGAAGTTGATAGCACAAAATCGACTCATTTCAGGTCATTCGAACTAGATTTAATCACACTAAGATCCAATTTAATTCAATTTGGCTTAATCGGTCCAAACCAATTTGAATAGATCTCAATGAAAAAGAGTGTATGATGAGTTCAAATTAACCCATTTCAAATCAAATTATATCAAATTGAACCGCTTTGAATAATAATACAATTAAAATTAGCTTATTTGTTTCGACCCATTTCCCTCCAACAAGCTCTATGCATTTCTTTCCCTCAACATAAGCAAAGAGGTTCATGGAATTTTGATTTCATATATTAAACTAAGATTGCTTAGATTATTTCACTTATGCATTCTCTCTAGAAATCTAATAAATGATCAGTAACCATTTATTAATTATTCTTTTCCGAAAACAAAAAGAGAAGAAGATATTGACTAGAAAATAGATTGATGTTCAAATTTGTGTTATATGGTTAATAACTCCTTGATGTTTTCCTTTTCTTGAGGTCAATAAAGAAGAAACTAGTGTGCCCTCTTTGTTAAATGTCATCCTTCTTAGTAATCAACATGGATATTCTATTAAGTTAATATTAAACTGAAGTATTCCATGTCATGATTAAATCTTAAATGATAAATTAAGAGGACAATAAGATGAAGGTTTTTTTAAATATATAAAGCATGCTTTATGAAATGGATAGAATCATTGATATTCTTTCTTATATTTTAGTAGTTATGTATTGAATGCATAACTTGTCATTAGAGATATAAATGAAGATTCTAATAATTTTTTTTTCAACAAACCGTGTATGTGTTCTTTGAAAGATTTTAGCACGTGTTAATTTTTGTTCAATAAATCGTGTATATGTCTTCTTTGAAAGGTTTTAGCAAAGTGTTAATGTCTTGTAATGTCATGCTTCATTACTTAATAAGTTATGGATGCAAGAAGAGAAACCAAGAATGCGAGTAGAAGTGAATAAAAATTATTAGAATCTCCATGTATATCTCTAATGATAAGTTATGCATTCAATACATAACTACTAAAGTGCAAGAAAGACCACCAACAACTCGATTCATTTTATCAAGCATGCTTTGTATAGTTCAGGAAACCTTCATCTTATTATTCTCTTAATTTATCATTTAAGATTCAATTAAGATATAGAATACTTCAATTTGATAGAATAAACATTGTGATTACTAAAAAGATTGATATTTAATAAAGAAGTCACACTAGTTTCTCTTTTATTGGCCTCAAGAAAAAAAATATATTAACTAATTATTAATCATAGAACATTGATTTCCACATCAATCTATTTTCTAGTCATTGTCTTCTTCTCTTTTTATTTTCAAGAAAGAACAATTTATAAACTGCTACTGACATTTACTAGATTTCAAGAGAGAATGCATAAATGAAATAATCCAAGCAACCTCAGTTTAATCTCTGAAATCAAAATTCCATGAACCTTTTTGCTTATGTTGAGGGAAAAGAAATGCATAGGGCTCATTGTTTGATAGATCTCAAAGAGAAAGAATCACTCCATTTTGCTGTTTTTTAGTGTAAGAGGAAGAAGAATAAAACAATGTAGCCATATCAAAGGGAAATAAAGGGGCAACAAATTATGAAAAGCAAGAAGTGCAATCATTCAATCCTAATAAAAGATAAAATACTATCAATCAATTCGGAAAGCAAATCGAACACTTAAAACTAATTTTTTTGTGTGATAATCAAAAGAAATGCTCAATCGTATGCTCGATCGTCCACCCCTTTTTCGTTTCTTACTGAATCGCGCATTTAGAACGCATGAATAGTTGTTGCCTTTGCTTATTTCTTGTTGAATTGCATGCACAAGCCAATAGAAACGAATAGCCCAGCTCTTTCCCTCCCTCTTGATTCGAATGGAACAAGAAAATGCAAGCAAGCCTTCACACCGGGATGGAATCGCATAAAACCAACTGCCCTCGCTTGTCTGGACGCCTCTCCCACTCGCTTGATTAGCCTCTCTCGTTCACTCTCTCTCGCAGAAGTGATCGCACGCTCCGCTCTTTCTCTTGGTCACACCTCTCCCGCTTTTTTTGCATCAAATCGCATCAGCTAGCCCCTATTTAAATGCCTAACAAATGGTGAAGGAGCCAAAGGTCCATCATGCCCCCAATAACTTTTAATCCAGCAACAGCTATCGTTTCTTATATATCCCTATAGGCATGGAATGCCATTCTAGCAGGGAAATGTGGGAAAAGTAAAGTACCATGCTATTGGCAAATCACAACTGTCCATTTGATTTGGAAAGAAATAGGATGAAACGAATAAGCCAATTTTAACTATATTAATATTCAAAGTGCTTCAATTTGATTTAATTTGATTTAAAATGGGTTAATTTTAACTCAGCATGGACTCGATTTCATTTGAGATATATTCAAATTGGGTTAGACTGATTGAGTATAATCGAATTAAATTGAAACTTAATGTGATTAATTATTTGAATTGGCTTGTAACGAGTCGATTTTGTGCTAATCTACCTCGATTTAATTTAAATTAAATAAAGACGAGTAAAATCGAGTTAATCGAAGCCGTCAAGCTAAAATCAGACTCAAAACTAGTTGAATTAGTTTGATGTTGTTCAATTACACCTATTTAATTGGAAACGAATTAGTTTTAATAAATTTGAGCTTGCTTTGATTCAAATTAAAAAATTAACGACGTCGATTGCAGGTTTTGTTATGAAAATGAGATCAACAAATGGACCTCCAATATGTACATAGAACAAAGTTATATTGTACATATTGGCGTTGATAGAATCAACGAAACTCAAGAGAGACCAATTAGATTTTGATTTAGAGTTATGTGGTTTTGATTGTGATTGGAATTTCAAATAGAGGTCAGACAATGGATTTGTAGTTTAATGATGCAACTAAAAACAAACGAGAAGCCTACTAGGTATGCAAATCATCGCTTCCTTTCCAAATAACGTAAACAAACATAATAATAATAAAAAACATGACAAAACACACATTAAAAGGACACAACAAAGCTTCTAATAACGACACAACTACCTTATAAATTTTTAAAGAAGAAAGATACAAATGGAAAGGTTACCGTGGAGAGAAGAACGGGATTAGAAGTTCGAGACGAAGTTTAAGAGGAGAAAGGGAAATGGGACTTAGCTCGCAAGCTAGAAAAAAACCTCAGGTTTTTATCCAAAAATCATCACATATCCTCTCTCTAAACAACCACAAATAGCCCCTATAAATAGAGAAAAAGGAGCCCAAAAGACACCCAAGCAGCCAACCATAATAGGGGAAAGCCAAGGGACAGCAGCAAGAACCGAACATCCAAAGCAAGGGGAACCGGGGTAGCCAAGGAGCAGGAACCAAATAGCCAAAGCAAGAGAACTGGGACAACTAGGGAGCAGGAACCGAACAGCCAAAGAAAGGAGAACCGGGACAGCCAAGGAGCAGGAACCGAACAGCCATCCGACCCCCCACCCCCCCACCCAAAATCATCCAAAAGGGGAGGTGGCATTGCTTACATCATTTAATTTGATGAAACTTTGTGAAGAATGGATTTCTAGGAGAGGGGTCTAAAAGACTTACCCTATCCTAGAAAATTTTAGTCCTAAAGAGAGTGAGTTTCACTTAACTTTAGAGGACTAGGAGATTTCTTTTGGATGTTAAAGGGCTTCTTTTCCTTTCCTAAATGACCATAACAGCCTGCCATTGTTCCTCATGGGATCATAGGCTTCTGTGCATATCATTTTCTTTAGGAAGAAAAAAAATATTTGATGTCGATGGACTTTGGATGAACACTAGGAAGGGGCCCAAAAAGTTTTATCCTACACTAGCAAGTAAATGTCCTAAGAAAAGAAAGCACAGGGATTCACACCTATCTCTAAAAGACTAAGGGAGTTCTTAACTGACGGAACTAGGAAGGTGCCACGAGAGCTTGCTCCAACAGTAGCCAATCCAATCCTAAGGAAATGAAGCATAGGAGCTCACACTTAACCTTAAAAGGCTAAAGAATTTCATTGAAAGTTAGGATAGCGTCATGAGAGGCTTGCGTCAATACTAGCAGAACTAATCCTAAGGGAAGGAAGCATGGGGCCGCACGCCTAATCTTAAAAGACAAATGAGACTTTGTTTTGCTACTAGGATGGGAGGAGGGGGGCTTGCTCCATCACTAGCAAATCTAATCCTACGGAAAGAAAGCATGGGGACTCACACTTAACCTTAAAAGACTAGAGATTTTTTTTTTTTTTGGATTTTTAATGAATAAACTAGATAGATAGCATGGGGACTCATATCTAACTAGAGATAACTAATCAAGGAGAAAGTATACCAACACCTCTGGGGATTTTGATAAAATCTATCTAACTTTAGATTTCTTTTGGATTTTCAATAGCTAGACGAGGAAAGATGCCTCTGGGGGACTTCTAGTAACCTAGCATGTTCCAACTAAGGAGCTGCTCTACCTAACCTAGTGAAAATAAGGAGGAAACTAGCCAATCTTAAATTTCTTTTGAGTTTTCAATGACTAAACTAGGAAAGGGGTTGCAAGGACTTTATCCAAACCTAGATTTACAAAGTCAATGGACTAATCCATGGAATCCACTAGGGATTATAGAATAGTTAACCCGAATTTCTTTTGAGTTTTCAAGGACTACCCAAGATAGAAAGCACCATGACTCACACCTAACTAGGGTCAACTAGTCAAGAAGATAGTTTACCTAAACCTTTGAGGATTTGGTAAAATCTATCTAATCCTATATTTCTTTTGGATTTTCAAAGTTATACTAGAAAAGATGCCTCTGGAGGACTTCTACTAACCCCGCATAATCTAGCTAAGGGGCTACTCTACCCAACCTAGTAAAGATTAGGAGGAAACTAGTCAATCCTGAATTTCTTTGTAAACGCTTTTCCACCTAAAACCAATCCCTCAGTTGTGGCGGCCCCTATCCCAGGAAAGCCATTTATCTTATGCACTCCAGCCCAAGACAAGTCATTTGGTGCCTTGTTGGCTCAACTTAATGAAGAGGGTAAAGAAAATGCTCTCTATTATCTCAACTAATGACTCATCCCAACTGAAATAAGATATCCTCCAATTGAGAAACATTGTCTTGCCTTGATTTTTGTAGCTCAAAAACTATGGCATTATATGATTTCTCATCAAGTGAGTTTGATCTCCTGGATAAATCTATTCCAATATCCTATAACATGTCCAACATTGTCAGGACATCAAATTAAAGCATATCAGATTATCCAAAACATCAAAAGATATTACATCAAGTATTTATCAATTGGAGAGATAATGTGCCATGAACATAAGTCGATTTCATTCAAAAAACATAAAAAACAATCTAATTGTCAAATTAGAGTCATTGTCACATTTAGCCCACCTAGGAAGTAATTGCTTGAGAATCATTTAGTGGTCCCTTGAAAACAAGTATAACATACATACAATTAAAAAAATGAGTTACATCCACATCAAAAAGAACAATATCATATTTTCCTAGTTGTCATTAATGACAACATGGTTTCATCAAAATATATAAAAATCAAGTTTTAAAAAGGCGATAATGGTAATCAAGGTGTTTTGCCTTAGCGAGACAAGCCATAAGCCTACAACAACAACGTCAAGCCTTTAACCCACTATGTAGAGTCAGTTACATAAATCTTTTTTCTCAATTATATCATGTTAAGAGTCAAATTCTCATTTAAATCTAATAAGGAAAGGTCATTTCTAATATTTTCTAACCAAATCTTTTTAGGTCTACCTCTACCTTTCTTAACATAAGTCAAATTTAATATATCTACTTTCCTAACCCAGTCATCGGAAGGCTGTCGTTTTTTGTGACCAAACCATCTAAGGCATAAGCCTTAAAACGGAAAAATTAAAGTACTAGAAAAATTATAAATAACTCTTAGAATGACAAAATACTAAGTAAATTATAAACATAATGACTTGTTTGATGATAAATGTTACTGAAACACAATATTCAAAATAAATACTCACAAAAATCACTCCCATCTAAATAATGCCTCCATATGATTCAATCATACAAATTAAAAAAAAAAATCTTGATATAAAGGCAATTCAATCATATAAATTTAAAAAAGTGAAAGTTATAGTAAATACAATTAAAAGGAAAAAGAATTATTCATGGTGAAATTCATTCAAAAATGTGTCATTGCAATTAAAGACCTCTTGCAGCTAAAAAATGTGTATTCGTAAAAAAGAAAGCTATAGCAAATACAATTTATACCTCGGTGCATAAGAAACTAAGAAAAAGAATTATCTATAGTGACCAACTGAATACTTATGGCTAGACCTAAACTAGAAAAAGCAATTGAGTAAGATGAAATGGTTAAACCTTAACAAATACAAATTAAACTGATCTAACTTCAACACAAATGCCTCTTGTAAGACTGAACAACTTAAATTTCATAATTGCTTCTCACGAACCTGTCGAAGCCTACACAGGCTCGAAAGGGAAGATGGATCGTTACCTCATCACAAAAAACTCGTCCTGACACTAAGCAAGGCCGAAGCAGTGCACACAAAGCCGAGAGAGTGTTTCATTCACTGTGAGCTGCATAAGGGGGGTGAAAATTGGAACAAATGTTTCAAACCGACGAATCCCTAATCTAATAAGCACTCTCGACTTTTTGAACTAAAAAATAAAATAAAATCGATCGAGGTGGCGCCTCAAACTGCCTCGAGGCGTTACGCCTCATTGAAAAAAATCATAAGCCACGACCAAACCACATTAGGCTTAAGCCTTGAGGCGTCCAAGCTACGCCTCGAGGCGTACGCCTAAAATGCCTTTTAAACCATGATACTAACCAAGGACAAATTGTCTCCAAATAACCATTTCATAAAAAATGCTATCAACGACACAATAAAAGCAGCAAAAAAACTTATACTCAACCACTTCTGGCATAAGCTAATAGTCATTACCAGTGACCTGCGGAATTCCTTTTGACCAAACAAAGCATCACCTTGAAGAACCTATGCAAAAGAATGTGACTGATCAAAAACAAAATTAAAAAGGGAATATAAAAATATTAGGAATAAAATTCAGCATGATGAATCTTCATACATAACTACTCTAACAGTTTGAAGTTCACAACGCAAGTAAGCTAAATAGGTATTCACCACTACTAAATTGACCGGATGAGCTAGCACCTAATCTATAATAAAAGTTGTAGTGCGTACCCCTGCATAGAAGGGCATCATATGGAATCATTGCCGTGTGCAGTCCTAAAGCAGACACGTCCAAACCTTATTTGAAAACAATGTAGGGTATAAGAAAATCAGGAATTGTACTGAAAGGTTTGCATAATTGTTGTCAATATTGTGTTCCCCGAAAAAATATTTTTTTTCTGCTTACCCTGATCCCATTTCCTTCTTCAGCATATTGATGCATCAAAAAAACATTGCTCTAGGATGGAGCCAACTCTGGGAGATGTATATGTTATGTTAATGCATTTCCTAGGGCTTACAAACGCAAGAAGTTTGGATGTTTTGGGGTGTCATCAATACGGAGGTCATAAGTTACGATCTGGTGGTCGAGGATACAACCCAACAAACATTGCACTCTTCCCATTATATCAAGTTAACATATTCAAAAAAACATTTGATATTGGCTTTGCATAAAAATTCCCATAACTTTTCAGGTTGTAACATTATCATTCAGATCATCTCATAGATGCTTTATGTGTCCTAGGAAGAAATTTTACTGGGAATGAACACAACAGTCTAACCAACAAAACAGAGTTTTCAATGAGATGGGGAATGAAAAATATTAACCGACACAAGGATTTTGAATAAATTATTGTGCAATAACATTTTCTGCTAAGGAACAATATTTAATTGATAGTGTGTTCTATGTACATTGAATAGATGCTTATATTGATTCCCATAGTAATATTCATATGCCAAAAAAAATCAAAAACCACAAAAACAATTTACCTTTCTAAAAACTCAACATATTCGTTATAGGAAAGACAACACAAAGCTCATCTACAAATGTTATGTTTAAGCATGCCAGAGATACATTAACAAAAGGACGCATAGTACAACATAAAATATTGTATCAGTTTGGAAGGGGATATAAACACTAGCAATTTCAATTTTTTTTCGAACATTCAAAATGAAGTCATACAAACGATTATCAAATAAGAAGGGAAATCTTCCTACTCTTGAACTACTTATATTTGAATAAACAATACTGAGGCATCATTCCACTGAGATTGACTCATTGTAGTTGGGTGCTAGACTGAAATAGCGAGGGAAATATACTCAGCATATAAATGATATCTGCCCATATTCATGGAAAATAGAAGTGAGGAGGAAAATCAAGCACTTAAAAGGAAAATTTAAAAAAAAAAAAACTAAAAAATTAATTGACAATGATAAAGTTTTTGAGCTGCAAACTATGAGAGCATGCTTAATGGATGGGAGGGGGTATAAACATTGTTCATCAATAATGTGTTACAGATGGAAAAGGAAAAGAAAAAGCTTCAAATATCTATAAATATTTGAGCAATCTGGATAGAGGAAAATGTCTGCTAGAACAAGCACATTGCATGATGTCATGCTATTTTAGTACTAAGAGCTTGATGTTCTTGGTCACACAAGACCGGTATAGCTTTTTTGAAATAAATAATAAATGACATAACTAAATGTGGGTCAAAAAATTGCCAAAAAAAAAATCATATTCTAGTGATTTCAAGTTGACTTTTCAAAAGTTATATTGGATATTAAATAATGTGTTACTCAATTTTATACTCGAATGAAAACTTTATGATTTAATTAAAGGTTTCTAATAAGTGAAAAACATTGTGGTTAATTACCTCTCTTGATCACGAAAGATCATTTTTTATTAAGTTAATTTATAGGATTTATAATACCTTACTTTAGTAGCGGCAATTCAGTTTGGAGGAGAGAATATACACTCACTCAAAGCATATTGTGAAGGAAATGATGATATTCCATCGTCTTAGGTTGTTATAAATCCTAGTCTAATTAGTTAATGAAAGTGGTGGATCCAACTTTATTGAAGGAACCTTTTCAACAAACACGGTTTGTGTTGTCCAGTGTGAACTCATAGACTTGGCCTGAAAGCTAGCCAAAGCGACAAATTTTAAGACCAGCATTGGCTAACATAGGTTTTAATACCATATCGAATGTGTATTGTGGCTCACCTCATCGACTTAGCCATTGAAGAATATTCAAGCTTGAGTCATAATCATAATAGAGGGGTGTCATCACAATCAAGTTAACCAATCAGTCAAGGGGCACATGATATGTCTTACTGACGTAAGATTTTTTAGTGTGATTATACAAATATATTTGATATGACATTGGCGGTTTGTGAGCTTTGACAAAACTTAAATTTGACATCCTTAACAAACGAGTGCAAATGATAGATAGATAGATGTTTTGAGTGCAAATGATAGATAGATAGATGTTTTGAGTGCAAAGCAATCAATTTTTGCCCAAGCATTTTGGCTTTTATAACTTTCTGATGTGGCTAAGTTTGAACAGAATTCCCTTTGTTATGATTTTGCTCTGATTATGCCCATAATCAATAAAAAAAACCTTAATTTTTAAGAGGTTATTTTTAGAATGAGGATCCCCTTTTATTATGGTTGATAATAATCATATCAATCATAGAAAAATATGACTCGAAGTATTTATCACTATGGTCCAAATTAATTTAAAAAATGAATTTCTCCAATTATGATATTATGATAACCAAACTCAACATCAGGGAAAAACTCAAAGTGTTTATCTTTACAACTATAAGCTTTAATAATATTGATAAACTAACTCCTCCAGCTATGATATTGAATAATCAATCCGACAATGGGGTGAGGCTCGAATGTGTTTACTTTGTGGTTGGGAGTGTAATTTGACAATAAATCATTTCAATAATGATTTGTTGATAAATGAGTCCATTTTGGGGTAGGCATCTCGAATTTAGAGTTGAGATCCTGTTAGGCTAATATATATGTTCTAATAATAAACTTTGTGATCATTTGGATGTTGATCCCTCTAGTCACATTCTAATAACCATGCTAGTCATTGGGGGCATGAAGTCTTCATTTTCTTACTTGATTTGTGGTGGAGAGTTTCAAACTTATCAAACCGGATAAGTTTTAAAAGGCCGTCTCACTCATCAAACATGTTCAATATAGGCCTACCCCAAATAATATTTTGAATTGTCGATGAGGAAAAGTGATATCACCTCTATGAAGAAAACCACTATTATTCCATTCCGTTTGAGGCTGATGAACTAGGTATTCTTCTACTTTTTTAGTTAGGCTTATTGAGGCTTTGAAAGCTTTAAAATTATTTTTGCATTGTCTTTGAAGTTTGTTGGTCAACCAGAGTGATGGACCCCATAGTGCTTTGCATTTTGAGCAATTGGGATTCATGTGGATGTTGATCTCTCTAGTCAAATTCTAATAACTTTGATAGTCATTGGAGGCATTAACTATTCAACTTCTAACTATATTTGTAATGTAGAGTTTCAAGCTTGTCAAATTGGAAAAGATATAAAAGGCCAACTTGCTCATCGAATATGTTTAAAAGACCTACCCCACATAATCATCATTTGGCCAGTTAGTGAGGAAGAGTATTATCAGCTCTATGAACACAACCACTATTATCCCACTCGGTCCAAAGCTAATGAACTAAGCATTCTTCTACTTTTCAATTAGGCTTATTGCGGATTGGCAAGCTTTAGAATTATTCTTGCACGGTCATTGAATTTTTTACCAACCAAAGTGATTGACCCAACAGTGTTTTGCATTTTGAGCATTTGAGATTCATGTGGAAGTTGATCCCTCTAGTCATATTGTAATATCCTCGCTAATCATTGGGGACATGAAATCTTAAACTTCTTACTTGATTGTGTTGGAAAGTTTCAATGAGTTTGGTAGCCCCTCTAATTATGATATGCAAAGGATATATCCAGAAGGGTCCGACTTGCTTTCCCTTATTTGATCTTAAGATTTTAGCATATGGCATGTCATATGAGTGAATGCTAATGGTGGGTAGGTGTGCGGACATCCGTACGAAGATTTGGCGCATCTATCACAGGCGGCGTCGTAAATCGACGGCCATTATTTAAACCTTCAATCATGATTTATTTTTCTGAATTTTAGTACTTAATTAATGTATTTCCTGTTTTACCCCTAGGATAGTTTATGTGAGTGTTATGGCCCAAGGGGCAATTTTGTAATTCTTTTTCTCATGTTGTGGCCTATATATAGGGCCTTAAGCTATTGTAATAGGGATGAATATTTGATATTAAAAAAAAAATTGTGTCCACACTTGTGTTCTTCTTGTGAGAGAGCGTTAGTGAGATTCCTATGGGAAGAAATCGGAGTTTCACCAGCCGCAGAATGGGTCCGGGCTCGTGATTTGAAGTCCCTTGGAGAAGGACAACGGATCACCCGTCAGTCTTCGGAAGGCTCGCGGTTTTTATTTTCTATCGTTTGTTTCGATCTTTCGTTCTATTTTTGTTTTTGTTTTATCTCTTCTTTAATTGTTTTTCCATCGTCTTTCTCCTCCCCATCTTCGTTTGGCCACAGGATTCATCTCCACCTGAAATCCCCCATACTCGAACCCCTGCCGCCGGCTCCACCCCCATTAGCCGCCGGTCGAACCTTCCTCTCCACCCCTTTTGGATTTCCTAATTTGGTTGGGTTAATTTGGGGATTAATTTGAATTTGAAATTATTCAAATTCAAATTTCAAATTCTTTCCTAATTTGGTTCATCTATTTTAGGAAAGTACTTAATTAAAATCAATCTGAATTTTGAATTCAAACTCACTTTCATAACTCCTAAATTCAAATCTAAGAGCCTTAAATCACCTCATTCAATGCCCCCATGGTTCTTGCATACCGCCGACTCCTCCCTTGAGGTTATTTCTCTTTGGAAAGATTTCAAAATCTAAGAACTTTGTTTGACCGAAAATTCCAAAGCCTAAAGCCATTCATAACTTTCCAAAACTGAGATTGAATTTAGGAGTTAATTCTCTAAATCCCGTAACTCCCACCTGGCCACCTCTTTGGAAATTTTGCCAAAATCTGACTCCGCAGCCCCTAGCCGGAAATAATTCCAAATCTTCTTGCTTTTCTCCCTGGGCCGAAATCTGCATGATTATAGGTTTAATTTGTTCCTAAAAGGTATATCCCCATCAGGGAATTAATTCAAGGCTTTTTCCCTGCCACTGCCGCCGCCCATCCTCTTGTAACCTTTCTCCGTTAATTATTCTCCATCCATAAAATAATTAGGAAGAAAGGAATTCAATTTCCAGCCATCCACTGGATCCAAAAGCTGAAGTTGAGTTTCCCGTATTGAATCCTCTTTAAGAGGTTTTCAAAAGTCTGAAATACAATTTCAGATTGACCAAGTAGTTAGTTGTACAGGGAATTTCCAACAGTAATTCTAGTGACTGTTAATTCTCTCTAACAAACTTCCTCACGAACCCACTATCCACTTTGGGATTTCCTGACTCAATCCAAAGTATGCTGCCAGATCAAAATTCTGCAATGGAGTTTAAGTGCGATTCTCCATCAACTTGAGAGCTTCAAACTGCCTGGAGCTACTCACTGAAAATTTCCAATTGCAATAGGTCCTCTCCTAAAGACAATAGTCCTTTCGTTCTTAACTATCAGTAAGGGCTCTCCAATATAGTCTGATTGTCATATATCATTAAAAGACATAATAATGCACCAATACAATGTCATAAATAAAGGTGAAGGAAAGAGAACTATAACGTTGGAAAAGAATTTTTTTTAAGATTAGTTTTACAAGATTCTATGAC
>NW_021318900.1:0-17144 GCF_001605985.2 Dendrobium catenatum
AGGGGGAGAAAGCAAAGAGGAAAAAGGGGAGAAAAAGAAGAGATGAAAGGAAGAGAAATCAAAGTTCTCTTGACACTGAGCTCCTCCTAGACCACCCCCAGGGCACCAACTATCGTCGGACTTTCGCCCAACCACCATCTGTCGCAAGACTTACGTCCAACCATAAATTGTAGCAAGATTTCCTCCCGAACATCGACCGTCACTAGATTACGGCCTTTTCGACCTCCTTCAAAAGACCACGGTCCTTCCGACCACTGTCGTTCGCCGACTACGATCACTTTGACAACTATCTCCAAACTATGGTCCTTCTGACCATCGTCGTCCGGCTACGATCTTTCTGACCTCTATCACCTGTCAGCTACGGTCTTTTCCAGCCTCTATCATCGACTACGGTCTTTCTGACCTTTGTCACTCTACTACGATTTTTTTGACCTCTGTCGCTCATCGACTACGATCTTTCCTACCTTTGTCGCTCGCAGACTATAGTCTTTATGGCCTCCATCATCTGACTACGAAATTTCCGACCTCCATTGCTCATCGACTACGGTCCTTCCGACCCTTGGCACCCGACTACGATCTTTTTGACTAACGTCGACTGTCAACTATGGTTCTTCTGACCACCATCATCCTACCATGATATTTTTGTGCTTCGTCGCCCAACTACAGTCCTTCCGACCACTATCACGCCACTATGATCCTTCCAACCTACATGGGTCGCGGACTATGGTCCTACTGACCAAATGAACATGTCAAAACTTTTTCTTCCAACTTCCAACACGTAATGCACTCTATATGATGTATATTTGGTGCATCGAGCTAAGGCTTTTTCCCCCAAGAAAGGACCTAATTTATAATCAACTGCAAATACTAGTGGATTCATTTAAACTGGGTCAGTCCCCATGATTTTTTCCTCTTTTTAGTCATTTTTACGTAAAAACTCTGGTGACTCCTATGAACGTTACACCCCAACTGTTTATATGTCTGTGTGATAGATCTTCGTATAAAGCTAGAACGTTAAAATTTACATTTCTCAATTGTTGTGAATATTGCATCCAACATAAACAAATATTTTCTTTTTTTATAATTTTGGGAATCATTTAAGGCGACATGTTTAATAAATATCTTAAAATATTGGTGTAAGTTAGCTCTCACGACGAGGTTCATTTCATAAGGTTTTATCTCACTAAATCAATAATCAAAATATAAAATTAGCATTAGCATGCTAACCCATCTTTAGAACAAAACAAGGAATCATCTCAACATTAAAGGCTTCATTTGAGACAACTTTTTTACTATTTTCTAAAGCATTTTTTTTAATACAAATAATTTTTGTATTAAAAAATTTTGTACAAAAAAGCTACTTTAGAAATCAATAAAAAAGTTATTACATATAAAGTTTAAGATATTTATTCAATTTTCATGGGAAAGATTTATTGAAATAAGATCTTATGCCCAATTTTACTCCTTTAATTCAAATACTGATGTTTTTTTATCAATTATGAGATTAGTTTGTAGTTTCTTCATTATCAAACTCTCCTCGAATTAAAAAAAAAAAAAATCAACAAGACTATCATTTTAAATATAATGTCAGCACTTAATTTCCCCAACTTATAGTGTGTGGCATATATTTCACGTCCCCTAACATGAATATCAAGGTGATGTCTCTACATCAGGGTGAGTTATTACGTCTGGAGTCCAAACTGTCCAGATCGAGGCAAATCCGGACGCGCCACGTCATCCGGATCCACCCGGATACATTGGGGTCCAGGTGATGTGGCGCATCCGGATAAATCCGGATGCCATACATAATAATTTTCCTGGCTTTCACCTTGTGAACATGAGTTTCTCCATAGCTCAAAAGATTGCACCTAATATTTTAGCATTTTTATTGTCAATAACCCAATATTTCCTCTATTGACATTGTTAATACCTCCATTAGACATTGGCAAGTTTCTTTTTTCTAGGGGTGTCAATATTTGACACGACTCAATTCCAACTCAAAAATTTCGGGTTAGGATCAACCCGTTTCAAAAACAGATCGGGTTCGACTTCAATAAATCGACCCGTTTCAAAAATTGGGTCAGGTTCGGGTTGACCTGAAATGACCCAGAATGATCACACCTGCCCGCGTCGCCGCTGTAGCGCTTGGGTCGCCCACTGACACGTTGCTTCCTGGCCGCTACCACTGTGCCACTGCCTGGCCGCTACCGCTACCTTGTCACAAGTTGTTGGCTGCCACTGCCTTGCCGCATGTCGCCCGCTTACGGGATTTGGCTAAATAGGCACGTGAATGGAGGGCTTACGCTCCCGCTGGCGATGACTTATGGGTCGAGTCAGATTGACCCGAACCCGAAGCGGGTTGGGTTCGGTTATAAAAAACCGACCCGTTTGCAAAAGCGGATCGGATTCAGATTGATCCAAATAGTGCCAAGTCAATTCTGGGTTCAACCCAAATCGCATCTAAAATATTATATATTACATAAATAAAAATATCATTATTATATCATTTTAAGTCACATTAAAATAAATTTTAATATTTATTATGTCAACCAATTTAACCTTCTATTCAGCCTTTGAACCTTAGATCTATTGGTCTTTGGGTTCAATCTCAGCTCTAATTTTCAACAACTTGCTGAGTATATTTTGAGCCATCTCAATGAGCTTTTCTTTACTCTATTCTGTAAACTCGCATATAGGAATATTCTTAACCTTTTCCTTCTAGAGCAATCTATTGTCATTTTTGTCTTCATCATACACACCGCCAAGGTCTCAAAAAATTATTCTGTGCGGATGCCGAACTCCATCCGGAGATCACTAGAATATGCCACATCACCCTATTTACTGCTGATGTGGCGCATTCTTGTTGTTCTCCGGACGACGTTTTGCGTCCCATCTCCGCAGTCACACCCCCTTCACATTTTATCACTATCAATTGAGTTTTCTCACAAAATAATTTATACTTATTTGGAGGTGTAATTAAGCCAAGCTGGCTTATTTCATTTGAGACAGTTTTTTTATTGCTTTATGAAACATTTTTTAGTACAAAATTTTCAAATTAAAAAAAAGCCGATGTGGCACATTCTTATTGGTCTCCGGATGCCATTTTACGTCCGATCTCCGCACAAAATAATTTCTCTCCGGTCACACATTCACACCCCCTTCACATTTTCTCACTATCAATTGAGTTTTCTCACAAAAATATTTAAACTTATTTGAAGGTGTAATTAAGCCAAGCTTGCTTAGATTTCATTTGAGACAGTTTTTTTATTGCTTTATGAAACATTTTTTAGTACAAAATTTTCAAATTAAAAAAAATTGTATTAAGAAACTGTCTCATAAGGCAATAAAAAAACTATATCAAACGAAACCTTAATGTAAGCATTTGACCCGGATTTAACTCATAAATATCTCATGAGTTGAATTCGATAAGCTAATAAGTCAAGGTTTAGTTAACGTCGACTTGACCTATTAGCTTGCGAGTCGGTTTATTATTTATCCTCTAATTTCTCATTTTTGTCATTTTATTACAATAGAGCTTGAATCAAAACGATTTTCTCTCACTAATATTATATGAGGCAGCCTGTGTGTCAATTAAAACTCATATAATCATGCACAAACTCTATCTCGACCAATTAACTTTTTCAAGCTCAAGCCCAACTTCGAGATGGATTAAACAAAAATAGGTGTCGATGTGGAAAAATTATTCTATGCGGTCATCGAATGGCGTCCAGAGACAAATGAGAACTCGTCATATCATTTTTATGTTGTGTACCGCTCGGTACCAATTGACGTGGCGCATTATCATTCACCTCTGAATCGTTCGGTGACTGTAATGTGAGAATACAACAGACATTTAGGCTTCGTTTGGGACGGCTTTTTTAATGCTTCTTAAACCTGCTTTCTAGTAAAAAAAATTAATTTTTATACTAAAAAATCGTTTTAAGAAGCATGAAGAAAGCCATTCTAAACGAAACCTTAATCTCCAAAATTCATTGAAGGGGCCTTTTTGGTTGCTAAGTTTTGAGTGCAAAGTAATTTAAAATTCATGCGTTTGGATCATTTCAAATGAAATGTATTTCAGGAGTACATTTGGAAATCACATTCTAATTCATTTTAACTAAATTTGAATTTCCCTTAATTTTTTAGTGCATTTCAAATACTTAACTTAGATAAAAGCTATATTAATTGATCGATAGTTTCAATTTGCCACAATGATGGCTCGTCGAAGGTTGCTCGCTATCTACTTCGAATAGGGTGAATTATTACATCCGGAATCCAAACCGTCCAGAGGCAAATCCAGACGCTCCACGTCACCCAGACCCACCCGGATGCACCAGGATCCGAGTGACGTGGCGCGTCCGGATTCTCCTCCGGACGAATCCGGAGGCCGAACGTAATAATTTTCCGTCGAATAGCCACCACTATTGCTCATCACCCACCACTACTCTAAAGAACAAAATTTTGAAAGCTTTGTACTTATTTAAGCCCATTGCGTCCAATAGACCATTTATTTTATCTCCAAACAGTATAAAACTAAATAAACACACTCAATTGAATTTAATCATTTATGTTGGTTTTAACAGCCTCGGGTTTGTTTGGTTAGTTCATCAAAATCATGGTTAACAACTTGATTAGCAAATTAGTTAAATGTTTAAGACGGGTTTAGATGACACTAATTATGATTTATGATCATTAAAATGCTAATAAGAAATGACTACATAGTTCAATTGGGCTCATAGGCAAGGGAGGGTCCGAGAGATTTATAAGCTTACGTATTCTGATTTCATTGATTTAAATTCATTCAAAATATATCAAAAATATACTATAAATTATAATTTAAATTTCTCAAAAAAAAAATCTAGATTTATTTTACTACAACAAACACCCTAATTTTTTTTAAAAAAATTTACATTTCTTTAACTTTACACTCATAATACATTAACAAAAACAACCCCTACTACAAATATAAAAATTTATCAAATAAAAAACAAAATTTCTCATCTAAATTCCTATTTACACAGCGCTGAAATCATGAAAAATTATTACTTGTAGTATTCAGACATATCCGTAGGTCAATTAAGATGTGTCGCGTCACCCAATACACCACCACGTCATCAAATACACATTGCATTGGGTGACATGAAGTGTCAGGATTATGAGAGATTATTATGTGCGGACACCAGACACAGCTTACCATCCAGAGATGAGTCAGGTGCAATCACGTCATCCAGTATCGAGCTCGCTACCAAGCAATACCGAGCTCGGTAAAGAATAGTACCGAGCCACGATACCAAATAGGATATGACTTGGGGCATTTTCATTGACTCTGAAGAGCGTTCAGCACAGAATAATTCTTCCCGGATTAGGCTCTCCCTAGGTAATAATCTCTCCCAAACGACAACCACCTCAGCCAAGGTATAAAACAAAGCCACGCTCCTCACTCACTATACCAAGTCACCCTCCCCCACCTTAGCATCGACCAGCTTAGAATCCTCCTCCTCTTCGCCGTCCAAACCACCACCACCGCCGGTGAGCAGCTGCGCACGGTCAGCTTGCCTCTCCCAATCAGTACGGTAAATAACGACAAGCATAAGCCCAAGACACGTGGCCTGGGCCGAGAGCAGCCCGAGCCATAACCCTTTGAAATCCAGTCCGGCCCAAAATGAAAGCGTGATGGCCACAGGCATCCCGACCCCATAAAATGATCCGAGGTTTATATTCGCCCCCGCCCGCGGCCGCGCGCTTCCCCTCAACACGCCGCAGCCCGTCGTTTGCGGGCAGTTTCCGAGCTCGCATAGCCCGAGTATCGGCAACACCGCCGCCGTGAGGTCCAATATACGTTTATCGGTGGTGAAAATCCTGGCCCACATGTTGCGGACCGAGAAGGAGAATAAAAAGGCGGTGAGACCGAGCAGAGCTCCACATGTGAGCCCGACCCCAGCGGCCCGTCGGGCCCGATCAGGCCGATTTGCCCCGAGCTCATTCCCCACGCGGGTCGACACGGCCGAGCTGAACGAGTAGGGGAAAATGTAGATTAAGGATGTTGTTAGTATAAGAATGCCCATGGATGCCACGGTGGATTGAGGGTGGCTGAGGAGACCGCAGAGAAGAACCATGATTTCGTACCACCACCATTCGAGGCATATGGAGGCGCAGCTTGGGATGCTAAGGGAGAGAAGTGATCGCCAGCCGGCGATGGAAAAGGTGTTATCAGCGGCAGAAGTGCGGCAGTTGATGCCGGAGAAGCGGAGGTAGAGTAGGAGGAGGATGACGAGGTTGAGGTTGGTGAGAACAGACGCGAGTGCAACGCCGGGGATGCCGAGATGGAAGTAAAGGACGAGGAGGTGGTTGATGGGGAAGTGAAGGGAGGCGGAGATGGCCGTAACGGCTGTTAATGGGAGGGTTATGGATTGAGAGCGGAGGTAGATGCGGAGGGGATGGATGAGAGAAAGGAGGAGTAGGTCGGGGAGGGAAAAGATAATGAAAGATTGCGCGGCGGCGGCGATTTCGGAGTCTTGGCCGCAGAAGAGAAGGATGCGGCGCATGGAGAGCCAAAGGAAGGAGATGGGGATGGAGGCGGAGAGAAGAAGGATGACTGTGCGGCGAAGGGCGAGTACTAGAAGATGCGGCCGGCCGGCGCCATGTGATTGGGCACAGATGGGTTCCATGCCGGCGGCGAGCCCGGATAAAACAGAGTATCCGGTGATGTTAGCGAAGCCAATAGCAAGGGAGCCGCCGGCGAGGGGGAGACTACCGAGGCGGCCGAGGAAGAGCATGGAGATCATGGAACGGGAGTAGAGGAGAAGGTAAGTGAGGACAGTAGGGATGGCAAGGGAAAGGAGAGATTTTGCTTCGATGACGTTGGAGGAAAGCGGTAAATAAAGCTTTGGGTTGCATAAAGGGGATTCATTGATGGCGATTAAGAGCTTTGAGGTGTTGGGAATGGAAGGAGAAGACTGGCACATGGCTAGAGAAAGCTTGTCCCTTTCAGCTATTTAGGAGATCAGAGGTTTTGGGAGGGGTTTTGGCTTGTGAGCGCAGAGGTGTAAAACTGGTAGCTTTAGTTTTATAATGAGGCCGGGAAGAAGAAGACATTCTTACTACTGGTTTTGGAATGTAGTTCATGGCTTGTTGGGGAAGATGAAGAAAGAGCTCCATTCGGCTTGCACTGAGGGAGCAGAGAGAGAGCGAGAGAGATAGATTAGTAGAAATTGAATGAGTGATGTTACATGTCCAAGTGGAGGCTTGCAGGGCGCTACTTGGAAAAGGTGGAGATAAGAGACGCATAGGGGCTGTTACGATAAGGATTTTAATGTTTTTTTGGCTTCTATGTATTCCTATTTCGTCATATCTTGTGTAATACTCACTAACTCTTCCTCGTAGCTCAGTCGCTCGTGTGGTGGTGGGATGTGTGAGGAATATATTTATGCCGTTTTGTCAGTGATTCTCCGGCCAGGTAACTGATCAGTCTCAGAACACATGGAAGTAGAGAAAATTCAGCGCTAAAGATCAATGGAAAAGTTAAGCTAAACAATAATAATAACAACAATTGCAATAATCTTTGTTGTTCTTTGCGTAGGATCTTTCTTTCTCACTAATTGATTGGAATTTAAGATATCAAGTTATGAACTCACGTGATATTTCGATCTGAGACATTAAAAAGGAAAAAAATAGGTTAAGATGTTAGGACTAAGCCTTCGTTTGAGACAAATTTTTTTCTGTTTTGTTTTTTTGATTGTAACTAGAGTTTCTGTTTGGCTTCTTCGGAAGCTGCTTTTAATAACAACTTTCAAAAAAAATTATTTTTCAACAACAACTTTACAATCACATTTATAAAAAGTTATAATTGTACCAATTAAACACTAATTTAATAGATTAATTTTTTTTTCTTTTACTTTATTTTCCTTGCTCTTAGATCAAGCTTCCTTGTTGGTTAATTTGGTTTAGTACTTGATATGGGTAAATCGAATCACTACTCTGAAAATCATGTAATTGTTGGAATCCTCTGAATGAGGGGTTACTATAGGTTATTATGTTGTTATTCATGCTTCTGAGAATGTTGTTAGTGAAATCATGATAAATGAATTAAAAAAATAATGTTATAAATCAGAGGCGAAATCGGCCATAATTTTCAGGGAGTCAAACTTATAAGTAAACGAGTACAAATTTATTTTTCATATATATTATGATTCTTTGTACTTGAATATATAATACATTTATAAAATATCATCAACATCTGATATAATAAGAATTATTCTTAAACAAAATTAGGTTGAAGTATGAATGATTTGTTTGCAAAAAAAAAAGTAAAATTGTGTAATTGATTAATCATTCAATTTCTACAAAAATGTATGTTGGAGTTGCCTTGAATTTGGCTCGTCCTCTATTTATTCATATCCTTGATCTTTGTACGCTTCTCAAATATGCGGTTCCAAAGGGCAGCACCTGACGGGTTTCGGACTTGTCCGGTTATGTAGCAGAGTCAAGAGAGCAGCGCCCTCGGGTGTTTCTGGAGGCGTGCAATTATGGCTCTCAAAGTCTATAGCTCCCTCACCCTTAAGCTTCTTTCTTATTCCGAAGAAGAACATTCACCATTTCAACCTTTCCAAAAAAACTAAAAAGCATAAAATATTTCAATCTTTAAATAAAATCCTAAGAAAAAAATGATTGCCATAATGTATAGCTAAGAATAATATTCTATTATAGCCGCTAGATGTGGAGATGTGCTAATTGATAGAATCATATAGTTGGATAGCTTAATTAATTTTTTTTTTATTATTATCTTTCAATAGTTAAATATAAATTTAAAAAGATAATAATTAGTATTCTACTTTCTCTCCTTAGGAGCTTTTGTAGGACAAATTAAGTAAATAATTTTCTTGTGATTTTCAAACAATCAAATGATTTCTTTCATCCTTTTTTTTTAAATATATAACATAATTTTAGCAAAAAAAATTGTATTATGTGAATAAAGATAAGCATGTTTTCAGATATCTTATTAATAATAAATTGTTTAAAATTTCTTAACTTATTTTAATAATAATTAGTATTTAATATAGTATTGAAAATAAAATGAAATATACAACAAATTTACATATACTATTTCTTATATATTATAGAGTTTTTAATTTACTAAAAAATAGTTGAAAATAAAAAATAATAATCATTCATCTATCCAAGATCTCATGTCAAATCATCAAGAAGATTGCTCCGAAGGGTAAATGGGCAATAATTATCTTTAGGCTTCATTTGGGATAACTTTGGCCGTTTGCTTTCTAAAAAAATTATTTTGGGGTCAAAAAGTTGTTGAGAAATTATAAAAAAAATTGTCAAAAAATGAAATTTATTATATTATAAAAGTACAATAAAAAGTCTTAAAAGTTAAAATAATAAATAATTATTTTATTGGACATAATTTTATTGTTAAAAATAAGATAGGACATAATATATAATTTAATATTTTTATGGTCTAATAATAAAAATTTTCCCAACACAATTTGTAATTAAAAAGAGATATTAACGATGAGTTAACAATGGCATGTTTTTTTAAAATTTTAATTAAGCTAATATTTAGAATTATGTTTAATTAATTAATCTTATTTCTAAGAGTTCTAAAGCATACAAACTGGTATTGGTTAATTTAAGAATTTGCCCGTTTGTTAACATTTTAGCCCAAAAAAGACAAATACCGAATGGAAAAATTTTCAATCGATAACTGTTACAAAATGGGCCCTCAAAATTGGTGTTTTTTTAATTTTATTTTGTTTTCTTTGTTCTGGTTTGCGTTAGTTATGATGATAAATTCAATTTATATTTATTAAAAAAATGGCTCATTATGAAATAATTGCGTTCATACATATAGAGGGTGTCAATAAAAAAAAAATTAATTATTGGGGCGGACAACTGGAAGCATCCAAGAGACCACAGAACGTGCCACGTCATTTTTCTACGACGGTATCGGGTGATTTGACGCATCGATTGATCTCCAGGACGTCCGGCATCCGCAAGAATAACTTTCTTCAATAAATACTCTACCCAAAGCCTTATCCAAAATTCAACCAAAAAAACATATTGTTTGTAATTAACCCAGATTCAATAAATAGGTTTATTGGGGTTTTAGATTGCAACCCGATTAATGAGCAGGTCGATTAGGTTGACCCCATTGAACCATCTATTGATCTGAAATTGACCCTTTTTTTATTAAATATTTTACTTTTGGTTCTCTTATTGTTTTTTATCAATTAACTTAAACTTCTATGTTAATAAGTTCTTAATTTTTTTATCAAAATGATTTATCAGGTGGGTTCAAGGCAAACTTTTGACACATGTTTATATAAACTGGTCACCTTCAAGCCGACTTGATTCAGTCGGATCAATTTAGCGATTGGACGTACACAAACACGTGAATCATTAACCTATTTTTGACACACCAACATACATAACAATAAAAGATAAAACCAAATAGAATTGCTTGTAGAGAAAAAAAAAAAAAAATAATAATTTATTTTTTTTTAGGAAAATATTAATTTATATTACACTATATTCTCTTCCTAAAGCGGCAAATCTAAAAAAAAAGAAGCATTTGGAAATCAATATAAAGAAAAAGAAGACAGTTTTCATGCTTCGAATGCAATGCGTAAATTTTTGCATGTGGTTTCAAAACTGCTATTGTGGAAGCATTTATGCACATAATGTTCGATATCCTCCATCAGTTTAGCACAAAAAATTCGTTAAGCTCCAATCTCTCTGCCGTTTTTGGGCATGGACGCGCATAAAGAGCAAAAAATATACGGCTTGAATTTCAACACAATTTTTAGAATGGAGATGTTGAGGGGTAGAATATATATCGCATAGAGTGAGGTAATTTTTCGTCCCTATTTGGTAAGAATATCCAGCCACCACAAAGAGAGAAAATAAAACATCCAATATTTTTTTAGTAAGAACCGGGTGTCCATATTTGAAACATCGACACGAAAACCTGACCCTTACCCGACCTCAGAAAATCCCGTGTTGGAGAAAAAACGGTCGGGTTCCGTTGAACAGAAAACCCATTTATTTTAAAAAAAAATTTGGATTCCCGCCGCTGCCCACTGCCCCACGCGATGCTGCCTGGTCCCGCTGACCCAAGAAATTGACACCCCTAATAGAATAATATGAGACATTCACATTTCAATCTTTCCAAATAAATAAAAACTAAATATTTCAATCTTCAATAAAAAATCTAAGACAAAAATGATTGTCATAATTATAGGTAAGAATGATATTCATATTATAGCCGCATAGATATGAAGATGAGCTTTGATAGAACTATAGTTTTGTTGGATTGTTTTAATTATTAATTTATTATTTATTATTTTTTTAAAATAGTTAAATATAAATTTAAAATAATTATTAGGTCTCTACTTTCATCTCCTTAGGAGCTTAAGTAGGAAACAAAATTAAGTAAAATTACTATAGATAGTGATTTCAAAATTATCAAATGATTTCTTTCATCCTTTTTTTAAATGCATAACATAATTTGAGCAAAAAAAAAAAAATTATGTGAATAAAGATAATCAGTTTTTCCTATATCTTATTAGATATAAATAGTTTAAATTTTCTTAACTTATTTAATAACAATTAGTATTTTATATAGTATATTGAAATAAAATAAATAACCAAAAACTTTCCTTATTACTATATTTAGAGTTTTTAATTTATAAGCAACAAAATTTGATCATTCCTAAAAAAATTGAAAAAAAAATATAATAATATATAATTCATCTATCAAACTATCTGACAAATCATCAAGAAGATTTATCAGAGCGTACAATGGGGACAATAAATTATCTTAGGCTTCGTTTGGGACAACTTTGACACTGATTTCAAGAATTGTATTTGTGCCAAAAAACCTATTGTAGAAAGTAATAAAAAACAATGTCCAAACGAAATTCTATTCTATCATAAAATACAATAAATGTCTAAAAGTAAAATATAAATAATATTTAATATTGAAATTAGATTTTATTTAGTTTAAAAATAAGATAGGACATAATATACTAATTTTAATAGTTTATATGGCCCAATAATAAATTTCCAACACAATTTGTATTAAAACAGTATTTAAGTGGTTACAAGGGGATATTTTAAATTTTAATTATGTTAATAAATTTAGAATTATTTTATTAATTTAATCTATTATAAGAGTTCTGAAGCATACAAACTGTATTGGTATTTTAGAATTTGTATCGTTAACATTTAGCCCAAAAAGACAATTGAAAATTTCAATCGATAATGTACAAAATGGACCCCTCAAATCAGTGTTTTTTTTATTTTACTTTGTTGCTTGTTTGTTTGTTTGTTTTAATTTTTTTTTTCAAAAAAGATAATATATTAAATAAATAAGAAAAAGGTTACACAGTCAAGGGAGAACAGAGAAAATGAGAAATACAATAAAGAGAGGACTCAGTAAACGGCCGAGGCTTCCAGTACCTCGAAACCTCGATCGGACCGTCCAGTAAGGTGAGAAAGCGACCCGCCCAGCAACTCGAAGAGATTCACCAAATGATGCCACGACAAGGTGACGAGGGTACGAGCCTCAGCCACATCATAGTCCCATTCCAACGCGACGCTAAACCGAAAGAAACCATAGTAAAAAATAGGGAAAAAGAAAGCAATCAAACAAAACAGATCATCTTCTTCTCTGGCCCCTCCTACGGAAGAGCCCACGAGTTGCAGCTGAGAAGACAGTCCTATCCCGCACCAGATTAAATTCGTTACTAGGGTCAGATCCCCCAAAAAAATCAGAAGATGCACCACAATCCGAAAATTCAGATTCAGACAAAACATTGAGCCAATCCACATGGTCTCTAACATCAAAACCAGACTTAGCACCCAGCTGATTAACCAAATTAATCGTATCTACCAAGTTAACATGAACATTAATGAAGATTTCAGAACCAGTCGAAAGCCCATTCAAAGACTCCACCCGCCCACAAACCTTATTACAATTTTCATTAACTACAGGAGATTCCGACGCCGGCAAACCCACACCAGCCAAATCCTCACCCAAAACAGTGGACGGAACAATCACTTGCTCAAGTCCAGTTATAACAGTAGGTCATTCCTTCACCACATTATTATCAGTAGGAGAAGTTCATGATCCCGGAGAAACCCCATTCGCATTAACACCCCCAGTCTCAGTAACCCCCTCAGCAATAACACCAACTTCATAAATAAAAGAGGGTGGCGCACCCAAAACAAAAATAGTATCATCAACTACATCATTAACAATAGTAACGCCATCCAGGCCCCCCTGAACCAAAGGAGCTTCTTTATTAGCCAACTCAAATTCACAGAGAGGGGTGGAAGAGGAAGTAATAGGGTTAACAGCGGTCACAGGAGGATTATAAACAGGGTCAGCTAGCGAGGGAGTCAAATTGACAGCATGACGCGACTGAGGGAAAAGCTTGCTACATTCCGATTTTTTATGCTCCACCGACTTACAGTGCATACAAAAATTTGGCATACCTTCAAAAAACACTTTTTGAACTTAACCAAATCTCTCCGGGCCAAGCCAAATGGATTCAGGATACGATTTCGAGATGACGAGGTCAACAAGAATGCGTGCGACAGAAGAACGAGAGCCGACAGCCGTAGCATTGTCAGTCTGAATAGGGCGACCAAAGATCGATCCCAAACCCAAAAGAATACAGGGGGAGAACAGATGCGGATGCAAACCGGGAAAAGAAACCCACATAGGGACGACCGGCGATTCCTCCGAAAGATCAAGATGGGGTGACCATTTAATGATTTTCATGAAACACCCAAAAACAAAATAAGAACGATGAGCGAAAATCCTCCCATAGTCAAGATCATTCGAGAGTTTAATCAAAACATTGGCCTGATCTAACACAGTAACAAAAAACTCCCCGGAAAGTTTAAGATTGAAAAAGAACTTACGGATTGAGTCTAAATCAGGCCGCTTAAGGGGAAACTTCCCAGCCAAAGCAAATTCAAATGGTTTGGCAAGATGCAAAAACTCTTCTTCCGAAAACCACAAAGCCGGCATCCCACGAATCGTCGAAACCCGAAAATCAGGAAAACCATTCGAATCAGCGACACCAGATAAAACATCTTTGAAAGATTTCGAATGCTTACCCTCCAAAAAGCCAGGGTCTAACCGTTTATTTGCCATGAAAAACACGTCGGAGACGCGTCGGAGATGATGGCGAGCGATGGCGGCTAGGGCTTCAAAAGGTGGGAAACCCTAGCAGAGAAAAAGGCGCATGAAAAAACATTTTGAAGCTGCTATGCTTGAGACTCGCTTGTTTGTTTGCTTTAGTTATGAAGATAAATTTAATTTTTGATTTATTAAAAAAAATGGCTCATATGAAATAATTGTTTATGCATTAGAGGTCTCAATAAATTGAAAATTTATTTTGTGCAGACACCGGACAACCTCCAGAGATCAATCGGAACGTGCCACGTCACTGTTTTGCTTGGTACCAGGTGACGTGGTGCGTTCAGGTAGGTCTCCGGACTGTTCAGTGTCCACACGGAAAATATTCTCCAATAAACAACTCAACCCAACAATATGATCCAAATTCAATAAAAAAAATCTTTGTTTGTATTAACCCAATTAATAAATAGGTTTATTTGGGGTTTAGAATTCCAACCTATTTAAATGGTAGATCAGATTTATAATTAGGTTGACCCATAAATCATATTTTGATCTGAAAGTGAACCATTTGTTTATTTTTTAATTTAATATTTTACTTGTTGTATACTCTTATTATTTTTTATCAATTAACTCAAACTCTATGTTAATTAGTTCTTTATTTTTTTAATCAAAATGATTTATCAGGTGGGCTCAAGGCAACCTTTTTGACATGTTTATCAAACGGGTCACCTCAAGCCGACTTGATTCAGATCAGGTCAATTTCAGATTAGACCCAAATCCAAATCGTTAACCTATTTTGACTCACCTACATTCAAAGTGAAATCAAAATAGTAATAGTTGTAGAGAAATAGTAAGAAAATAAAAATTAAATTATTATTTTTAAAATTAATTAATTATATTACACTTATTCCCTCCCAAAGCGGCAATTCTAAAAAAACAAAAAAAGCGTTTGGAAATCAATATAAGAAAAAGAAGACAAATTTCATGCTTTCGAATGCAGTGACGTAAATTTTTGCATGTATGGGTATTCAAACTGCTATATGTGGAAGCATTTAAGCATATAATGTTCAATATCACCAATTTCTCTGCCGTTTTTGGGCAGTGGAGCGCATAAAGTAGCAAAAAATATATGGCTTAAATTTCACAACAATTTTGGAATGCACAATTTGCGGGCTAGAATATACGCGGTAATAGACTGAGAGAAATTTTCATCTTAGTATTGCACGAATATTCGACGCACAAAGAGAGAAGATAAAATAGTGAAAATCTCTCGAGAAATGAAAAAAATCACGAAAGTCAGGCCTAGTCAAAATGATTAAACTAAATTTGAATGAATTACAAAACTTGACCCGTCCTTTAATTTAGAGACTGTGAAATTATAATACTTTGGAGAGTTGGGCTGAAGTCTGACGCGATTGGTGGCCAAGCAAAAGTCCAACGACGATCGGTGACTAAGGAAAAGTTTGGCGATGGTTGATGATTGGGAGAAAGCTAGTCTGTGGATGGTCGGTGGCTGTGCAGAAGTCCGGCGACCATTAGTGGTCGAGCTAATTAAAGTTTGGCGACAATCGGTGGCCGGGCCGAAGCCGAACGACAGTCAGCGACCAGGCAGAAATTCGGCAACAGTCGAGGGTCGGGCATAAATCCAAGGATGGTCGGCAGCCAGGCAGAGGCTCGAGGACAGTCAATGGCTTGGCAGAAGTCCAACGACAGTCGGTGGCTGAGCGGTGATCATGGAGAAGCTCAGTGGCAAGGGAGATCTCATATTTCTCTTCCTTCTTCCTCCTCTTTTTCTCCCTCCCCTTTTTTTTAAGAATGAAGGGTTTGTTTATAGTTTTTTTTAAGTGGCATGGACAATAAATATGTGGAGGATCAAGGTTAAATTGGGAGTGTTCTTATAGATGATCGATATCGACCCCTCAATCATGGACCGTTTATCGAGCATATAATTACCTTATTGATGTCAAAAATTGGTGATGTTGAGCTCGTTGGATTCATCTTGTCGAGCCGCTCAGTTCGATTATAAGCATGCTATTTTGGATTTCATTTGATTGTCAAATTTATGCTTTGAATCTTTCAAACATGCTTCAGGCCCTCAATTTAGACCCGTTTGGGATCAGATTGAATTGATTTTGGTGTTGTTGGTTCGTCTCTTCTAGACACTTAATTCGATTATATGTTTGTTGAAATCAAAGTTCGGATTGTTTCATATTTAATTTTGAAAGTTCTCCATTAATTAGAATTTGCCTCGAGATTCGTGCCTAATCAAAATAGTTTTTTGATGATATATCAAGATTTATGACCATAAGATAGGAACTCGTCAGAATAGGAATCTTAATCGTGCAATATTTATTATTTACTTATTTATAATATTTAATTACATGTAAATTTTGTTGCTTTGCGTTTCAATGCATATCTTGTCTTGTAGTCAAAACATTATTCAAATAGTGGTGGATAGAGATGGGCTTGCACTTAGTTTTGTTTGTTTTATCAACAAAAAAAAAACATTTAAAAAAATATAAGATAAAAATAGATATTTGAAGAGTTCATCAAAGCTTCATTTGATACAGCTTTTTTAATACTTTGTAAAAATATTTTTTAATACAAAAATCATTTGAAAGCAGCAAAAAATAATGATCTAAAGCCGAACCAAACAAACCCTATGTATTTGTTTTTTACTTTCAATATTTAAAATAGGGCTACAAATAAACAAATGTGTTCGGTAAACTATGCTTGTGGCTCAGCTCGATTAGAGCACGTGAATTAATGAATTATTTATCGAATCAAGCACAAATCAACTCACGAGTCAACCTGACTCATGCTTTCTTTGGAACGACTTTCTCACTGCTTAAAATAGTTTGTTAGTACAAAAATTAAAAAAAATTGTACAAAAAAACTGTTTTTAAAAGCAGCAATAAAGTCGTCTCAAATGAAACCTGTTACACCCCTAAATTTGATATAATATATTCATAAAAGATTATTT
>NW_021318900.1:20739-27584 GCF_001605985.2 Dendrobium catenatum
TTTAATTTCATCATTAATTTTTGATGATCAACATTCATTAGTTGTTCTGGATGATTCGGACCTCTTTTATCTTATTTCTTGAGACTGACGTTTTGTTTTGCCTGTGCGACTAACGTGCGATTGAAGCCTGCTGGATATGCCACCTTGTAGTTTTTTTGTTGTCGAGCAACCTTCTCTTCATATAAAAAAAAAAAAAAAAAAAAAAAAAAAAAAAAAAAAAAAAAAAAAAAAAAACTTTCTTTTCATGGAATGGCTGCCTTGGAAAAGATTAGGGTGCTTTGTTTTTATTGTTAATTAGATGTTAATAATATTAGTATTTTATCTTGTCGTTTGATGTCGGTGCTATTTGACAGGATTAAAATCAGCCTCTCTTTTAAGGGTGCACAAAATAGGATTAGATTAGGGGTATCAATATTGGACACGTAGCTCACCGTTTGTTGGATCGAAAGTAATTAACAATGATGGAAGCTCGCATAGTCAGTTGTTGCGAAAGTAAAGAATTTCTCCCATGATTTAGTGCCTGGTCGGATAAACCAGGAAACTCGACGTGTCAGGTTCATGTTGAAAAAAATGACCCATTTGAAAAAACTAATCGGTTTTTGGGTCGTGTTAGATATTGACGGGCCAAAATCGTGTTCGACCGGAACCCAACCAGCAACCCTATTTTGACACCCCTAGATTAGATCGTGAATAATGTTAAGAATGACATATAAATTAAACTTTTTTTATTACAATTATCAGTTAACATATTTATCCAGAGGGGGCAAAATGATAAAAATACTTACCCTATTGAGTAAAAAAAAATTCAGGATGGGCAATTGTCCTCCCTTTGGGTGTAAGTGAGTCAAGTCGATTGATGAGCCGCGCGGCTTGGGCTTGACTCGATAAATGGCTCATGAGTCGAGCTCGATTAGCTAACAAGTCAAGCTTTAGCCAGCTCTAACTCAACTCGTTAGCTTGTGAGCTGAATTTTTTAAAAGATATTAATATAAAATGCACTTAATATATATAAGCATTTAGGATTTTATGTACATAGTTGTTTAAAATTTTTAAAGTTATATATAATTTTTTTATATTAAGTAATTCTTTATTATTTTTTTATCTATTTTCTCAATTATTTTACCATTTTATTATAATAATTGATTGAATCATAATCATTTTCTCTCTTTCATTATAAACGAGTCAGCTTAAACTCATAAAATAAAGCTCTAGGTAGATCAATTACACAAGCTCAAGTTCAAGCTAGCGATGTTCGAGTTCAGCTCAACTTGTTTACTACCCTAGTTCTCCGGAAGCTCTTTTTTATTCCACCCTTGTTTTTTGATATATATTTGATTTAATATTATTATATTTAAAATTGCTATTATCTTGAGAGTTATTATAAAGAGTAAAATATTGAGATGTTTAAATATCATATAATGTAACTTAATTTTAAAAGACATTGTAAGTCATTTATAGATTTAATATTATGACATAATATTGAGTGATTAGTGAATTAAATTAAGGGTTCATTAATTTAAATAATGGATCTTTTAATGGATGCTATTATTTCTTAAATAGGTAATTAAAGCTATAAAAACATATTTATCAATTCTTCTTGGATGGCCCAAAAAAAAAAATTGCCATACTTAATGAGGTGTTGTATGGCATAGTTTTTGTTTTTTAATTGTTTATAGCATTTCTTATTAGATAATTGTTAGACTGTCTATTCTTTTTTTGGCAACAAAAGGGGGAGAGATAGATTCACAAAAATGTATATTTAATGAATATATTTGATTATTCTCTATCTATCACTTTCTCTCTATCAAGTAGGCGTCAATGAAGAGAAAGCACAATTAAATCAATACTCAAAATAATTTTTTTTTCAAATTATTGTGTGTCCAATCAACTTTTACTTTATAATAATTTTCCTTTTATATATAAGATTTATTGGGGATATTTTAGAAAAATAAGTCAAATTCATACACACGTCATATACGCAAGATTCAAATTCAAAATCTCTTAGTTGATAGTCAAGGCTCTCAACCAATAGATCAATATGATCTATTTATATGTACATAAGCTTTTGAACAGAAATATATAAAACCCTAGCACGTTCGATATTCTTTTTAAGATGTGTCACATTATTTGTATTAATATAGTGTTTGATTTTACTGAACTAAAATATCAAACATTAGATAGAGAGAGAGAGAGAGAGAGACTACAAAGTTCAAAGAGATATTATCATTAGTTGCTTATTACAAAAAACCTAAAAATGTAAAATAGTATCCTCATATTATAGGAGCTAGTAAATGTTTTAATATTAATTTATGTAACAAAGTGGAGGTTTATTGTAAAATTTATGCGATGGTTGAATGACTAGATAATAGAAGAAGAAAAATATTTGTGTAAGGCATAACAAAGAGATCTAATTAAGAGGAATTATCAAGTATCATGTAAAGTATAATCCTCGTGGAGGAATTAGTGTGATTTTTGTAAGATTGAGAATTAAAGTCGGATACTGGTGCATCATACCGATCCCATTAAAATAAAATGAATACCAAGTTATTAGGGGTAGGAATTGCATATAACTATTAGAGTAAACGAATAAATATTTTGTATTTATCTCATAATAGATGAGTTGTCTTTATTCTATTGGATATCTCCCTGTACATAGCAAATCCTAAAGTCTATATATAGAGTTGTACGTCTCTGTAAAAGGTAGACAAAAATAATAAGATCGTCTTCTACTTTCTGTTCTTCTTGCTTCTTGATTCTAGTTTCGGCTCTCAGGTTTTTGGAGGTAGTGAATGGGGCATCCATATTTAGAGACAATATTAGTGAAAGAATGATAGCGATTATTAGGTTGAAGTGATTTGAACGGTGCATAAATATTATATTTATTGTAGAGTTATCAAGATTTAAGGGTGTGTTAAGATTAAGAAGTAATTCTTTAAGCAGACCACAAGGTTGATATATTAAATGAGAGAATGGATCTTAAGTTATAGGATTATTTTTTGAAATAAGTGAGAAAAAATTAGTAAAGATGATGGATACATTTGTTTAGTAAGATTTTGACTTGTACTTTTATCTCGATTTATTGAGTGTTTGATTTAAGATATTCATTTGGAATTGAAAGGCAATAAGTAAGAGATTAGTTTGGAATATACACAAATAACATATGGAGTGAGCTCTTTTTCTTATAAAGAATCTTTCAAATATGCATTTTTCCATCTAAGTTTATCTATATTTCACTTGATAAAAAGAATAAGTTTAAGACTACAATAAAAACATGGTTAAAAGACTTTTTTTTTTTTTTTGGCAATTAGAGAATCAACTAATATTGTGGTGATTATTTGCTATAGATTTTAGAAAGTCAAGTGGGATTCAAATAGTGAAGAGGAAGGTCAAGAAACATAGTCTAGAGGGAAATGGTGGAGGTTCCAATTTTGAAGTGCTTAAACTTCACTATAAGTATTGTTATTATTATTGCAAAATGAAAGACTCGCTCAAATAAAATCATAGAACATCATCCAAGTAAAATCAAAATCTTCTTGGCAAGAAAACTTAAATAGGAATAAGCTCTTATTCATGGTTAGTAGATCAAGATTATGTTTGAGCTTCCAAACTCTTTTTTTTTTTCCTTCCAAAAAGAGAACCATATTATTGTAGCCTCGTATCGGTCATGAAACTAGCCAAACAATGATCTTTATTTTTAAAACTCTCTACCATCAATCAATAATTGAGAGATGACCACTTTCTCATTGATTTGAATGAGGATAACATGGAGGAGATCTTAGGAAGATTTAGCTAGAGGGCATTTTAAATTCTTTGCAAGGACACCAATGAGGAGAGGGGTGAGAGCTTTTGACATCAAAGATTGAAGTACCCAGTAGTTGTGTGGTTGTAATTGTGGAAGAAGTAAAATAAAACTTACATGTTGTTGGTGCATGGAGATGTTGAAGGGATTTGTAGATACATAAAATATGAGATATGTAAAAGTTTTATTGAGGGATGAGTGTTGCAGTCAATGCTAACGACTGACCACAAAGTGGACAAGGAGGGAAAATTTCAAGAGTGGACGAAAAAAAAAGCCTCTAGCCTAAGCTAGGAGGTCATGATTCCAAGATGAAACTAATAATGATGAATGAAGATCACTCAAGAGGAAATACAAAACTAATTATTATAGGTGAACATACAAAATTTCTAATTTCACCATGAACTCACAACATTCACAATGAACTTGCCAAAATCAACATAAAATTGCCAATGCTACCTTGAAATTGTGAAGCATATAATGTGCTCACTAAAGAGATGTTGAACTTGCCAAGACCACTAAAAACTCACTCGGAACATAATAAACTCCCCGTAAAGCACCGCATTATAACACATTCAGCCTATGGGATAACTAAACCTATTCTTCTTTGCATTCAAAGCAATTTGTTCTAGCTCAAAAGCAACTCAACAGATTTCATTTGGGACAGCTTTTTCATTACTTTTTAAAGCAGCTTTTTAGTACAGTAATTTTTAGAACTAGAAATTTTTGTGCTAAAAAATTGCTTTAAAAATAATAAAAAATCCGTCCCAAACGAAATTTAAGTCAGCTAGCAAATTCCTCTAATGGTGGCTTCAGTCAATAGTTCACATGTATATATTTATATGTTTAGGTTATACACTTTATGTACTTTTACATCAATGAATTGTTAAGTCTTATTATATACTACCATATTTTGTATAAATTTTATCCTATAACGCCAAACTCTGTTCAATTTTTAAGTAAAGGTAAAGAGAAATATTTAACATCAAATCATTTATACTCAAATCTTGTGTTTTCCTCGATTTAATAAAATCCAAAGCTTTTCACTCTGAATTTGCTTCTTCTTTTTTTTTATCTGATGATTTTGCGATGTCGTATCATAAGTAAAGGTAAAGAGAAATATTTAACATCAAATCATTTATACTCAAATCTTGTGTTTTCCTCGATTTAATAAAATCCAAAGCTTTTCACTCTGAATTTGCTTCTTTTTTTTTATCTGATGATATTTCTTATGTATGAATTTGGATCCAATAAAGAAAAAAAGATAGAGCCCTCCAAGTTTTTTTAATGATTAAGGCTCCGTTTGGGACGGCTTTTTTACTATTTCTTAAAGCAGCTCTTAAATCCTCAGTGTTTAAACTTTACTGTTTTGAGCAAAAGTGGAATATATAGTACAGTTCAATAATAGTAAATCCATACATTAATAGTAAATTAGTACACTAATAATATGTTATATGTACATCAAATAAGTAAGAAGTTTTGACTAGCGCGGTGTTTTTCTAGTAATCAATAAATTAGTAATTATTAGCTTAAAAATATAGTCATCACTTTTGCCCATTGGTACAATAATTAACTCATTATAACTTCCATTCAAAAAATCAGTGAATCAGTAGAGAATAACACCACAAATCACAATATTTAAAAAATAAAGTCAGTTGACCTACCATCCTGCACTTGTATAAACAGTTTCCAACCAACGTCACTGAATTACCAGCATTTGCTTGTTTTCACACACACTATGATCACAATTTTGTAAATATATTAGCAATAAACTATTACCCAAAAATATACTCATATTCATTCACAATAATTACATTAATAATATAATTGTATTAAAATGTCAAAATTACTAATCATATATATTCAAAGCGTACATAATGCAATAATTTTTATTTTAATTGATGAAAGTATGAAACCAACAAGTTAAAAGAATCAAAATAATCAGCACTACATTATATCAAAAGTTATATGGTGGAAGTTCACTAAATAAGAAAAAAAATGAAATAAAATCAATTTGAAAGAAGTCAAACGGTAGAAATCAAAATCTTCAAAAATAGAAATAGGTTATTAGTCGTGTATACAATTATCTAAAAAAAATTTCTTAAAAGTAACGAAATATATATACAAATCATTTTTTAGTGAGGGAGAGAGTGGAGCAAATTGCATTTTAATATATATTAAATATTATTTTAGTGTCTAGAGCAACGGTGCCAAGTGATTCTGTGCCGCATCATTGCATGTCATTTTAAAGTTATTGTAGAACAGAGAGCTATAGCACCGAGACACCATTCTTTGGCACTTCTCAATGCTGCTGTGACGGAAAGCATAAATTAAGCCGCAGCGCTTCAAGAGTAAATTCATATCATTCAAAATAGGATCAAGAATGTATAAGCTAACAACCAATGAGCCCTTCATTATCACCATTACTCATTTGTCTATCCTTATTAAGCCTTCATCAATTTTAATAACGCAATCTCTTGCATCAAGCATTCCAACCAATATCATACCTTACGCCATGTAGAGTAAGAGGAGAATCACACTAACTTCTGCCCTATCTATCACAGACTCAAGGACTTCCCATAAAATTACATCGAAGATCCTTTGGTGGATAAGAAGAGCCCTTATCTTGGAAAAATTATTCTATGTGGAGGTTAGACGCAGCTTAACGTCCAGAGGCGAATCAAGTGTAGCCACGTCAGCGGTACCGAACAGTACCGAGCCGCGGTGCACAGCAAAGGGGTGACGTGGTACATTCTGATTGGTTTCCTTACTGCATTCGTCGTCCGCACAGAATAATTAATCCTCATCTTGACCCTCCTCAAACCGAAATCATTTTCGTGTCGATAGCGAACCTTTAAATTGGCATTATTTGGATGAATTTGTTGGGTATAACACCCACCGTAGAAAAACTGTTCCTCCTAACAAATGTCGCTTTGATTGCAGCTTCAACACAGCTCCACCTGTTCTTGATTCTTCAACAACTGTACTTTTGATGCGATTCAACTCTATATGGATCATGATGAACAAAAAAATCATCTAAAAATGACGA
>NW_021318901.1:0-14312 GCF_001605985.2 Dendrobium catenatum
GCCCATGCGGATGATTTTTATATACCCCTTTAGTGTAGCTATGTGTATACAATTTATAGTGTACGTGCAGGGGTATTTAGAAATATTTGTAGACGCCTTCTGTCTGCTTGTATGAATGTTGCAGATCCAGTGGCGATGAGGCCTGATGCTACGAGGCATTTTTGCATCTTGATTGTCTCCCCTTTTCTCAATCACCGGGGAATTATTCTGGACTTTGGAGTTAGTGACCGCTGATCTGAAAAGAACTCCTTTAAGAATCTTCGGTGTATTGGACTTGATATTGACTCCCCCTTTCTCATTCACCAGGGAAGGGAATTCTTTTGGACTTTGAAGTCCGCTGATTGTCGCTTTACTTTGAGAAGATCTCCTTTCAAGATCTTTAGTGTAGTAGAGTTTTTTGTACATCGGGTTGCTATTGTATTCGAAATACTTGAAGATCTCGATCACCGTTGTCGTAGGTGATATTCGTACTTCTGTCCACAGTGGTTCGTTATGCTTACGATGTACACACTGTTGTTATCCACAAGTGTTCGTATGCATTTGTAAGGGACCGCTGTATCCACTACGAGTTTTTAGAAAATGTTTGCAGGAGATTTATTCTTTCTGCATCATATCCACCCTTTCACCAATCTCGGGTGGTTTGATTGTACTTGTTTGACCTCGTAGGGATTATCGTAGGAGATACTTGTACTTGTGCCCACAGTGGTTCGATATGCTTACGATATGCCCACTGTTGTTATCCACAAGGAGGTTGTGTTCATTTGCAAGGACCCGTTGCGGCCGCTACAAACTCCTGGAATTGTTCGTATGAGACCCATTATTACCTACATCATGCCCACCTGTCGCCAATCTCAGGTGGGATTTGTTGGGTTTGTATGCATGACCGGGTCTTTGATTGTTGATCTCCAGCATTGCCATCTCAATCAACAGGCATTTATAGGGATTACTGTAGGAATTCATGCATTGAGGTCTTGTAATTTGAATTTCCTCATATGTGATTCAAACTTTGTCCTTGTATGTGTTTGGATCCAAGTTTAGTTTCATTCAGACTTGAATTCATCAAGTTTACAGGTCCACTATTCTTGTTCGAGTACAAGTCCTATGCCCTTACTCAAATTGTTCAAGTCAAGTCCAAGCCCATCGGCTTAATGTTCAAATCATGCTCTTGCTTGGGTCCAGTTCAATTTCACTTTACTTGAGTTCAAATTTTATTAAGTCATTTAGATCTTGTTCAAAGTCCAAGTACAAGTCCTTCGTTGTCTTGTTGAGTTCAAGTACATGTTCAAAATGAGTTAAAGTTCACAGATCCTTTGATGTTCAAGTGCTTATAAGTTCAATCTCAAGTTCTCGTAGTCTTGTTCGAGTCCAAATTCATTTAAAGTCCTTGCAAGTTCGAGATTGATTTTAGTTTAGTTTTATTGTTCATTTAAGTCCAAATTTTTGTTCAATTCTGGTTCCACAAGTCAACCGTTCACATTCTTTTGAGTTCAAACAGGTCCGAGTACAATATGTTTTCACCCGAAATTTTGACAGCCTCCCAGCGTCTCCCCCGTTCAGGGGAAAACTATGAAAAACTGGGCCTCCCGCCACGCTAGAGAAAAGCGTGTATGGTAGGTGCCCTCTTTCGAGGACACCGCGGCCGTGTAAAGTTTTTGTCCCCACCACGCCAGAGAAAGGCGTGTATGGGTTTTTGGTACATGTTGTAAAAGAGAAATAATTGATTCACCGCGAGCGGGTACTTATAAATGAAAAGCAGTTTTTTCCTCGCGAACAAGTGCTTATGAATATCCGGTCTTGTCGTACGCACCACACCGGGTCCCCATCCCACCACGCTAGAGAAAAGCGTGTATAGGCGGTTTATCGATTTGGCACGCACATCGATAACAGGATTTTATGTGATCTCCCAATTCGTTGAAAACACCGCGACGAACTTCCTCCCACCACGCTCGAGAAAAGCGTGTATATGTGGTCGTTTGGTCGCATTGCAAGCATCGAAAGCGGGATCTCGAATTTTTAGAGTTTAGAAAAGTTATACCTTGGCGGTCGTCGGCGCAGATCGAGGGAGAAAGAGATTTTATTTTTAATTATAATATATTATGATTAATAAATAATTATTTATAATTAAAGGTTATTAATTATAATTAATTTTAATTAATTATAATTAAATATAATTAAAATAATTAATTAAAATCACCTTTAATTAATTACAATTAATTATTAATGATAATAATTAATCATAAATTTTAATCGTAATTAACCTAAACTAATTATAATTAATGATTAATAATAATTATAAAATATAATTAAGATAATTAATCATAATTAATTTTAATTAATTATAGTTATCTGGATCGGGATGGCTGAGAGGTCGGGCAAGGGCGTCGATCGAGCAGGCTTTAGCGGGATGGGGTTCGGAACTTGCAGTGGGAGAGGAGGCGTCGTGGCTTGGATCGGAGAAGATCAGAGGAGATCGTGGAGGTTGGGGCTTCTGATCAGCTTCGGGTAGGGAAGATCCGAGGGAAGCAACGACAGGAGCTCTGCAACAGGGAAGGAGATTGGGCTGAATGTGGAAGGAGTCGTGTGTAGCGAACGGAGAAGAGGGTTCGGCTTAGTTTTATAGCCGCGAATGGGAGGCGATCGAAGCCATCGTCGCAGGATTCACGGAGAAGCGACGCGAACGGCGCCGAACAGGTACGAAGTTACGGGATTTCCGTTTGAGTTCGACGTGATTTCTGCAGGATTTGCGGGTTCAACGGTCTATAGGTATGTATGCTGGATTTTCATTTTTTTTATTCCTTTGAATATTATATGAAGGTCAACAGAAGCTTTCTGAAGAGGAAGCAAAAGAGATGCCAATAATGGAACCGAGGTAAGTTCAATAGGAATGTCAAGGTTTCTAATGATGTGATTTGCTACAAGTACAAGAAACCTGGACACATTAAGTCAGAATGCCCAAAACATAAAGCCACTCCTAGCAAGGAGAAGGTAGAGGAGAAACCAAATGTGAAGAAGGGCAAGAAGAAATTCTAAAGATCTTTCTGGGCGGACTCGGCTTCAAACTCGTCAGAAATTGAAAAAAAAGAGGAAGTCACCAACTTGTGCTTGATGGCCAAAAATCTTTATCAGTCATATCAAGAAGAGGTATGTGACTTAACATATGTTGAACTTTTAGAAGTTTCTTAAAGAATATATGATGCATATAAGAAGTTGAAGAAAATGCATGCTAGTCTTAACATGTAATTGTAATAACTTCATAGAGAGCATGAAATCCTTATGAAAGATTATGAATTAGTTGATAGCAACCACATGCGCTTACTTGATGAGTTTGATGATTTGAATAAGAAAAAATGTGAATTTAAAATCATCCTATAAGGAATTGGGAAAAGAATTTAAAAATTTTATGGATGAATCAGAGAGTGAAAAATATTGTTTGAATTATAGCAAGAAAATTATAGAAGATTTAAACACATTTATAAATTTTAAAGTGGAAGCTCTCGAGAAAAACAGGATACCCCCAAGATTTGAAGATTTTAATAATCCTATTTTGTATCCAAAATTTATATAATCCAGGAATAGACATATAGTTATAAAAGATTGAGAAATTAATTTCCTGGAATCAAATATTTTAGTAGTGGCATGATTGGACATATCTCACACACTTATACTTTGGATAAAAAAACTCATTTAGTGTGGAGACCGAAGATGCATAAACCTAGAAATATCATACATGCATCTATTTTAAAATTGCCAAAAGGTGAACCCAAACTTGTTTGGGTTCACAGGTCTAGTATTTGATGATTTTATAGGCACGCTCTCACACAAGGCCTCGTGAGAGCATATGATACATGTACAGCCGTTGCTCAAAGCATATGACTGGAGATACTACACAATTCAAATCGCTTAAAGCCAGAAATAGAGGTAGGGTTACACTTACGAATAACACCACAAAGAAGGTGGTGGGATTAGGTATGAAAGGAAATTTGAAAAACTTTTTTATTGAGAGCGTGTTACTAGTTGAAGGCTTAAAGCATAATCTTTTGTGTATTAGTCAGCTTTGTGACAAAGGATATTGTGTTAAGTTTTTTATTACTAGCTGCATATTAAGCCTGAATGGTAATGATGCTTTGTGTGGTATATGGGTAAATAATGTTTATATAGTATATTTGAATTGTATCAAAATTCATACTGCTTTTTATTTAAAAACTATTTTTGATGAGTTATGGCTATGGCATAGGAGGCTTTGTCACTCTAGCATGAAAAATCTTAGGAGGATTACTCAAAATAACTTAGTGAGAGATATATCAAAACTAAACTTTACTAAGGATCACCTTTGCGATGCATGTCATTTAGGAAAACAGGTGAAGTCCTCTTTTTAGTCTAATAAGGATATTAGAACTTGTAAACCATTGGAGATTTTGCATATGAAATTTTTTGGACCAGTTGGAATTGTAAGTCTAGAAGGGAAGGTATACAGATTTGTGATTGTGGATGATTTTTTTATATTCATACGGGTTAAATTCTTATATCATAAAAATGAATCATTTGAGGATTTTATAGATTTTTTGACTTGGATTCGAAGGAAACTAGGGTGTGAAATTATAACAATTCAAAGTGATCACGGTGGAGAATTTGAAAATAAAAAATTTGAGAATTTTTATAAGAAAAAAGGGATTGATCATAATTTTTCTATACCTAGAATCTCTCAATAGAATAGGGTATTTAAAAGGAAGAATAGAATATTGATTGAAGCTGCTCGAGCTATATTGGCAGAATATTCTCTTCCTAAATATTTTTGGGCTGAAGCGGTTAACACAGCATGTTATGTTCTAAATAGGGTGAACATCATATTGAACTTGAATAAAATACCCTATGAGTTACCTAAGTGGAGAACACCTAATTTGTCACATTTATATGTTTTTGGATGTAAGGTGTTCATACATAACAATGAAAAATCTGCCTTAGGAAAATTTGATCTAAAATCAGATGAAGGAATTTTTTTAGGATACTCTAGTGTTGGAAAATCTTATAGAGTATTCAATAAAAGAACTTTGGTAATTGAGACCACACATGTTATTTTTTATGAATCTGGTATTTTGGATGAGTCGAATGTTGAAGAGACAGAGATAGAAATAAACACCCAAAAGATTAAAAAAGTTAATTTGGAAGAAAATTTAGAGATATAAAACCTTTTACCTAGAGAATTGAGATTTTCTAAAAACCATCCTAAGGAATTGATTTTAGGTGAACCTAGTGAGGGTGTTAGGACTAGGTGTGGACTGAACAAAAAAGTTAATCATTCTTCCTTTATTTCGATAATAAAACCTACAAATATAAATTAAGCACTTTTGGATGAATTTTGGATTTTTGCAATGCAAGAAGAATTGAATTACTTTGTAAGGAATGAAGTTTGGGGATTAATTATAAGACCAAAAGATCAAAGTGTAGTTGGAACCAAGTGGGTATTTAAGAACAAAATGAACGACTCATGAGTTGTTGTCAGAAATAAGGCTAGATTGGTTACTAAGGGTTATAATCAAATTAAAGGCATTAATTTTGAGGAGACTTTTGCCCCTGTAGCGAGATTTGAAGCAATTAGGGTTTTGTTAGCCTTTACATTTTAGAGGATTTAAGTTATATCAAATGGATGTTAAAAGTGCCTTTTTAAATGGGGTAATTCAAGAGGACGTTTATGTTGAACAACTTCCAGGGTTTGAAAATTCAAAATACCCAAATCATGTTTTTAAATTAAAAAAGGCATTGTATGGTTTGAAACAGACACCTAGGGCTTGGTATGAGAGATTGAGCACTTTCTTAATTGAGAGATCTTTTAAAAAAGTTAGTGTAGACATGACTTTTGTTTAAAAAAATTAGGAGATAACATACTCATTGTACAAATTTATATTGATGATATACTGAGTTAAATTTGGATATAAATCTTTGTGTTGAATTTTTTTAAAATAATGAGTAGTGAATTTGAGATGGGCCTAATGAGAGATTTGAGTTACTTTCTAAGCTTTAGCATTAATCAAATTGAGGAAGGAACATTTCTTAGTCAGTCGACATATATTAAGGACATCCTCAAAAAGTATGAAATTGATAATACTAAACTTGTTAGTACATCTATAATTTCCTCAGTTCAGTTAGATAAGGATCCAAAGAAAAAATCTGTTGATCAAAATAAATTTAGAGGAATTATTGGATCTTTTCTTTACTTGACTGGTAGTAGACCCGATATTATGTTCAGTGTTTGTTTGTGTGCTAGATTTCAGTTAGATCCAAAAGAATCACATTTAATAGCAGTGAAAAGGATTTTAAGATATCTCTTAGGAACTCAGAACTTAGAGATTTGGTATCCTAAGTTCATCTCTTCATTTGAAATAATTGGATATTCAGATTCGGACTTTATAGGTTGTAGGGTTGATAGAAAAAGTACATATTGAACATGTCAATTTATTGGAAATTCACTAGTCTCTTGGTCCAGTAAAAAAAAAATTTTGTAGCCCTATCTACTGTTGAAGCTAAATACATTACCTTAGGAAGTTGTATGGAACAAGTTCTTTGGTTGAAACAATAGCTGATTGACTTAGGATTTATTATATGCATTATTCCAATTTACTGTGATAACACTAGTGCCATTTGCATTTCAAAGAATCCTATTTAACATTTAAGAATCAAACATATTGACATATGACATCATTTTATAAGGGATCATGTATCTAAAAGAGAAATTGAACTTAATCATGTTTTAATGAAAAATCAACTTGCAGATATTTTTATAAAACTACTAGCCTTTGATACTTTCAGTACATTAAGAACAATGCTTGTTGAGATTGATCTGAATGTTTAAATAAAAATTCTGCAACCTTGATATGTGTTTTTATGTGTGTTTTACTATTTTTGGAATTTTTATGTGCTTATCTAAGTTTGTTTCTGTGTTTTGTGCACTATTAAAATGTTTTTTCACACTAGATTTCATGTTTTAGATTGATCGTGTAAATTTTCTAGTGTTCTATTCATACTGTACGAATTAAATTCGTACTGGACGAATTCTATAGTGTAATAAGCTGGGTAAGAGGTCAATTTGACTCGATCAATACAAATTTAGCTATGATGAATAGCTATTTTAATCTATTTAACCATCCACCTCCTCAAGATCAGGGCCCCTCAGAATGATTGATGTGCTTCTTCTATGTTTTTTTTTTTTGCCAAATCTGAAGATGTGATGTGATGATGTTTCGAGTGTTTGTGACTATTGTTAGGTTTTATTTTTATGTTTAATGAATCTTGGATATTGATATCAATTATGCTCCAATGTATTATCATTTACCTTGCTATCAATAAAAACTATCTTATATTGTTTTAGTTGTTTTTGATCTCTTTCAAAAATGTTTGTTAGCCTATATGATTATCTTGACGTAATTGATATAATAAGTGGTATAATTTTAAAAGCAATACAAAATTTAAATTCATTAGAAAAATCTAATTTTTTAAAAAATTTAAGTTAGCTTATAACTCGATCAAGTTAAGGATATCAATCTCATGTTTCCTTTTAGACTAACATAATTTTAATATTATTATTGCAATTTTGATATTTTATTATTTTTTATTTCTTTTTTCAATATAAGTATCTTTGTACTTAGAGAAATTTAAGATTTTAGATTATCGATTTTAGAAATATCAATTTAAAACTTGGGAAATGTACAAATGTATAAAAATCAAAAGAATGCGCAATGGTTTGCAAATTAAAAAAGAGGCACAAAATTCACCCAATATAAAAAGATGCACAAAGTGTGCCATGAAAATTGAAAAAGATGCGCAATGTCGCCACAAGTATATGATCTTTTCTCTATATTTTAATCTTCAATTTTAAATACATCTTCTGTTCAATTTTATTTTAAATTGAAATTTGAAGTACATAAATTTTCCTTTCATCTACTTTGTAATAATTTTCCTTATCCGATCGTCTATACTGATTCATGACCTTGATATATTGTTTTCTTGTTTATCTTATATCTAAACTTAATCATATGAATCATTCTTTTTCTCTAATGAAATTTATCTTGTTATTGCAAATATAACTCAATCTCTTTCAGGATCAATTATCAAAGGCTTCTCATATGACTTTTTATATTTTTGTAGTTCGTTTCTTCCTCTCTTTTTGCTGTTGTCAAAAAGGGGGAGAAATATTATTTGAATGTTTTGTTTGAGTCTTTTGAATGTTTTGATATTTTGTTATTTTTTAGGGTCGTTTTTGTCATTTTAGAATAGTTTTTGTGTAAAAACATAAAAAAAATAAAATTTTTAATTTTTTCATAATAAATACCCATTATATTCACATGATTATCATTCAGGGGGAGTTTAAAAGAAAATTAGATTTTTCAATTTTACTAAAACAATAATTGTGTTTCCATCATCAAAAACGGGGAGATTGTTTAGATAGTACTAAGTTGCTACTTAGCTTTGCATGTTTAACATTCTTGCAACTTATATATTTTTGATGATTCCAAATATTATTATTTTTATTAGTATTTTCTCCTAACATATTTTGGAAGAATTATTTTTGCTCTTGTATGTACTAACATTTCAAGGAAATCATACTCCGGATTGTTGAAGACTTCAAATCAAATTCAATTTAGAGTTATTGTATTTTGAAGTATGTATTTTTTATTTTATTGAGTCTGAGAGAGTGTGATTATAATTGAGTAACTGAGCACACACACACCGGGGGAGAGTTCTAAATTCATTTTTATGAGCTGATCATATAGTACGAATTGAATTCATACGGGATGATCTTGTAAGTTATATTTCCCAACAAGCAATTGAGAGAACGAAAAAATGTAAAAAAATTTTCTAAGTATAGATCGTACGGACGATATTTTTCGTTCGTACCGGTACGATCTCCTCTGGAGTGTACGCGAATGAAGATCGTACGGACGATATTTTTCATTCATACTAGTATAATCTCTTATGGAGGGTGCTCTAATGAAGATCGTATGGATGATATTTTTTGTTCTTATCGGGGAAATCTCCTTTGGAGTGTGCACGAATGAAGATCATACAGACGATATTTTTCATTCGTACTAATACGATCTCCTTTAGAGCGTGCACGAACGAAGTTTGTATGGACGATATTTTTTGTTCGTACCGGGACGATTTCCTCTGGAGTGTTTTTGTTCATTTCGTTCTGCTGGTTCGTACATATGCATTTTGACATTTCTTCTATTTGTACGGGACAAACATAGTTCATTTAGATGATGATCAGGTACGAATGCATTTCATACCAATTCACAAATGGTTTGTATGCAACAGTTTTTGAACTGTTTGTACGTACAAAATATGATTGTACGAGATTATCGTGGATGCTCAAACTTGAAAATTTTTATTTTTCTCGACAATTTTTTGTGTCTTTTCTATAAGAGGTCCACTTAAAACTGACCATTAATCTTTTTGTCATTAGGTATTCATGATTGGTAAAGAGTGATTTTAGGAGAGAGTGTGAGAGAGTGTTTGAAGGAGATTACTTCCCATTGGAGTGTGACGGGATCACAAGGTTACTCAAGAGAAAGAGTTTTCTTCACTCTTTCTCTTGTCCTTGTATATTGCTTGAGTGAAGATCTTTCAAGAAGATCCAGCTTTCTGTTGACACTTAGATAGTGTGAACAGCCAAAGGTTCTCTGCCTACACTTGGAGAGTGTGAACAGCGGAAGGTTCTTTGCCTATACTTGGAGAGTGTAAAAGGAAGAAAGTTCTTTGCCTACACTTGGAGGGTGTAAAAGGATGAAGGTTCTCTGCCTACACTTGGAGAGTGTAAAAGGATGAAGGTTCTCTGGCTACACTTGGAAGGTGTAAAAGGACGAAGGTTCTCTTCCTACACTTATAGAGTGTGAACAGCGGGAGGTTCTCTGCCAACACTTGGAGAGTATGAACAGCGGGAGATTCTCTACCTACACTTGGAGGGTGTAAAAGGATGAAGGTTATCTGCCTACACTTGGAGAGTGTGAACAGTAGGAGGTTCTCTTCCTACACTTGGAGAGTGTGAACAGCAGGAGGTTCTCTTCCTACACTTAGAGGGTGTAAAAGAAAGATGGTTCTCTGTCACACCGGGGTTTGGTGTAAGAGAGTTTTGTAAAGGTTTCTCCACCTTGCTGTTGGGGCAAAAGGAGAGTCACTTTGGTATAGTAATACATGAAGTGGGAGACTTCAGGGAGTGGATGCAGGTCGTGTTTGACCTAACCACTATAAACTCTTGCGTCTTTTTATTTCCGCTGCCTTTTTATTTACTACAAGTTTTAACTTTTTTGTGGTTGAAAATTTTATTTTTGAAAAACTTAAAATTAACTTGCTACAAATCATTAAATCAGTTTCAAACTTTTTAATCGAAGAAAGGGTTCAAGTTTTTAAATTATTAATTCACCTCCCTCTTAGTTAGTCTTGGGACATTAGTTTAGGTCTAACAACCTATTCAAGAATCAACGAGATTCAACAACTATTAGATTTATTTGTCTTTAATTTGTCACATAATGCAAGCTTAATTCAACACTACTTGTAGTCCGACATTAGGTATTCATGAGCTTTTGGTCATTGCATATAGATGGAATACCTTCAGCATGTAGGAAAGTTATAGTGCTACTTGACAGTCACTCACTAATTTTTGTAGACAAGCTATTATGCATTATAAGCTTTATTGAATTTGTTCACCATTAGCAGGCATTCATGAATTGTCAGCTTAGCTCGTAGGCTAACTATTTTGTGCATTGCAGGCCTTCTGCGATCACTTGTAGCAAGCTATAGGAAATGCAGGTCTTCTAGTGTTATTTGTTCATGGGAACTATCACATGTATCTGCAAGACAATTATCATCGATTTTAGGAAGATTGTTATATTTATTACATGTCAACCTCCTTTTCTTGCAGGGATCTACCATACTTTCAACACATCTATCATCACTGCTGGTAGGTGTCATGTAGTGAGTATGATCATCCATATATGTTAGTTGGCAAGTTGTTGGTGGTAAGCAAGTTACCTTCACTATAACCTTCACTTATTCATCTGCAGTCATGTTGCATTGTTGACAAAACCAATGAATGAAGCAACACACACATCGACGTGAAGGGCCAAATGACCTCTAATTTTTAAATGGATTGCGCTTTTGTAATCAGGACGTAGAGCTTGCCTAACAGGAGGCCCTCGCAGCCAAATTGGATGAAATCAGTCCAAAGAGATGACTAACACCCAAAATTATTGCGTGATGTCACCCAAATGATGTCCGATCATGAAATGAATATCATCATTGCATATGAAAAATCATCAACACCCAAGAATCTCTATAAACTTGTTCAATTAAGGTCATCCGAGGTGACAATACGAATCCTGAGGTGACAACGTGCAAATTGAGAAACTTGACACACGACATCACCAAAATGATGTCCAATCGCAAAATGGATTCATCAATTTCATTAAAAATGTCATCAATACCCAAAAGTGATAGTCAATTTGATAAATTAAAGTTGTGCGAGGAGATCGAAGTGAATCTCCAGATCAACATGAATCTCAAGGCATTGCATGCAAATCAAGGAAATTGATGTGCAACATTGCCCAAACGATGTCCGATCGAAAAAAGAACTTCATCATTACATCCAGAACATCATCAAGATTCAAAATTTCCTGTTAATTTATCCAATTAAAATTGCGCGGCAAAATCGGCATGCATTCTGAGATAAAATGCGTGATTTTTAAGAAAACACATCAATCAAGGTTTTTTTTTGGAAATCGTTGCTTTGTCATCATTTTAAATTAATAAGAATATTAATAATAATATATTATACAATATTTCTGTTAATTTAGCAAAAAAAAAGTCAAACGAGACATCAAATTAGAAATTAATGCATGACGCCGGAGCTGAGCCGTTATTTGTATTAACTTCATGATAGTTTTATTCCAGTTTGTAGTTGTATGGCTACTTAGGATTACTTCTTGTTTATGTTTGGTGTAGCCTATCATATTGCTACTATTGTCTATAAATAGGTAGACATTCATTGTATTAGGGAGATTTGGAGATTAATAAAACTAGAGTTTCTCTATTTTGAGAATTTTCTGTATCCTAATATTGTTCTTATGGTGGTTCTTTCTCCAAGGAGTTCTTGGAGTGGTGTCCGGCGACCGCCACTGGATCGTCGACATGGATTCGTCGAGCCCCCTCCGGTCCGGTGTCATTTGGTATCAGAGCCGGCAAGCTCTTCTTTCTCTGTATCCTGCGTTTGCGTAGGTGGTGGTGTTCTGTATCCTACTTTTACGTGGGTGGTAGTGTTTTCTTTGTGGTAGTGTGTTGGTTTGAGACATACCAAAGATAGTTCATCATCCAAGCATCCATACGACTGATATCAGCCATCAAGAACATAAGTCTGCCTCCCAACTATGTCCTGTTGATGTCATATTGTCACATCCATCCAAGAAATTCAAAATAACAGCCATCTTTCTTCAAGGTGGTGTTCTGAACTAGAATCAAAGCGGCAAAAGTTTTACTATGTTCTGACATTCTCTAGCTTGGTGTAGTTCTTGAGGGAGTGAATAACACATTTTCCTGCAATTGTGTGGTGAAGCCCGGTGAAGACGGTTGAAGACCGGTCCAAGAAGCTCTGGAGAGAGGAAACCAGTTGTCTCCAAGCTTTAAGTCATTGGATTACCGTCATCTGCAAACCACCTTCTCTTTGTTCTTGAAATACTTCAGTGGTGAACCGAGTGGCGAATCAGCTTCGGTGGCGAACTGTCTTCAGTGGTGAATCGGCCTCATTTCGCCAGCAGTGAAGCCTCTTCTCCCTTGCATCCAACCGACTTCACAACGGCTAAAGATTCCACCTTCAGAATAAACTAGATCTGTCCTCGACATCAACCAAGAAAGCTACTGCAAGCTTATTTGAACCACCAAGAACCATATAATTTTGATTCTTGGTCTAGAAATTAGTAGAAAAATAGAGCAAGATGTGGCCTCGTAGAACTCGGCAGCGACCACCTTTTTTTTTTTTTTTTTGAAAGAAATGCAAAGATGCATTAATAAAGAAAGCAAAATAAAGACTATTACAATCTACTTAGACCAACCCTAAACCATCACATTCCTCCTTCAAGATGTACAAGAAGGAATGAGGAATCTCCACATTATTAAGCTCATCCCAAATAAAAAACTTACTACATGCCAAATTAGCACAAACATCCGCTAATTTGTTACATCTTCTATTAGAAAAAGAAAACAAAACTTGATTAAAGTCTTGTAAGAATGCAAGTTCCTCCTCAATTCTTCCCTTATTCTTCCATCTCTTCAAAGCTAATTGAAAAAAAATTAATAATGTTGTAGTTGTCACCCTCTATAATCACAACTTGAGCTTCATACATCCATCCTCGCATTATATTCTTCAAGTAGTAGACAACCAATAATTCCATTTGAGCTATATCCCAATGCAAATATTGGGCTCCAAATGTTAATAAAAATATACCTTTATCATCTCTCACCACACCTCCAATTCCTGCCAAGTAATTGTTTTTAAGTGAAGCATCTATGTTTATCTTTATCCATCTGGGTGGAGGAGGACACCAAGAAGAAAACAGCATGTGCTGATTAGTGTCTGTTGACCTCATTTTTGTATGAGGCCACTAAGGCCCTTCCAAACTCCAGATCAATCCTAGATCCTAGGATCCACTCTAGACTTTAAGATTCTTTCCTAGAGCCAGACCTCAGGGCCTACTCTAGAGCTTAAGATTCTTTTCTAGATCCAAGACCTTAGGGCCTACTCTAGAGCTTTGGATTCTTCTATATCCCAAATTCTAGAGCTCCTCTAGATCCTAGATCTTAGAATTCCTCCAGATCCCAGGACCAATCCAACCTCAAATTAATCCCTACCTTTGATCAACTCCAACCTCAAATCAATCCCTACCTTTGATCAACTCCAACCTCAAATTAATCCCTACCTTTGATCAACTCCAACCTCAAATCAATCCCTACCTTTGATCAACTCCAACTTCAAATTAACCCCTATCCTTGATCAATTCAAATTTCAAACCTCATTCAATTCAAATCCAAATTAATTCAAGCTTCAAACACACCCAAACTTTGACCCAATCAACTTGAGAATCCAAACTTCAATCTAGACTTTGATCCTACCTTTGATCTAGCTTTGACCCTATCCATTCATTAACAACCACCACATAATTGTAAATGATTTGGATACTTCAATATTAATCATTCAAACTTAAAATCCATTCCAAATCTAGAAATCTAGACTCAAATCCAAAGTCTTAAGGCCCTGTCCTAAAGACCTTTTT
>NW_021318901.1:19814-42287 GCF_001605985.2 Dendrobium catenatum
TGCATCAGTTTTAGCATTTTAGCACCCAACATAAGTCGAAGGTGTCAATTAGGAAAATTTCTAGATATCAGCCTCAACTCTCCAAAACTTTAAGTACAACGTCCCTACCACTCTCTCATAAAAGACCAGACTCATCTCTTTTAAATCGATTAGGTGGTTAGCTGGCTCCCCAATCCAGGCCGGGGTAAGTCCAGGCATTGTATTTCATTAGTTAGGTTCGGACGACTGTGGTCCAGTGTCCAAATTAGACTTAGGATCCGGGGCAGATTTCGGTTATAAGACCCCAAATTTCGGGAATATAATCCCAAATTTCTAATAAGATGCTCAACTTCAATTAAAGTTTCCTTTCAATCCTAAAACAGAAAGCCCAACACTTAGATTAAGTTGGGACACTTCCGGATGGTTCTGGAATCCCAAGGTGTCCCCTACCTCTCTTCTCTCGATTCTATTAATAAATGTTCAATCTTGATCCATTCCCTTTTGATTTTCCCAAAAAATCCTATTCGTTTTTGATATCATTCCTAGAAAATCTAACAAAATTTCATTACTATTTTAATCGAGAGTTTTCGTAGGGGGCTCTATCCCCCTACGATGTAATTAACTACGAGGGCTTGCGCTCGTAGGAGATTTGGAACCACACACACCTGATTTCAAATTTAATCTTTTTAAAATCTTCTTAGATTTCTTTGGAAAAAGTTAAAGAATGATCATCGTTATTACATTAGAAGAATTATCATTGAAAAGTGTTATCTCCCTTTGGGGAGATACATCCTTCTTTGATAAGGCTTTGGATGTGAATTCGACGATCATACTTCTTGAATATCATAACTGGATATTTAGTTGAACTTTACCTTGTTCCCTCGGGGTCATACAAAGTTCTCCTTAGAATCTAGTCACGATATTCAAGATGAGTTTCATAATTCTAAGTCTGAATACAGTTATGAAATTTTATTTTCATCCTTCGGGGTGATATACTTTTTCGAACGAGTTGATTCGACTTCTAGAATTAGAATTCAATCTAAATTTTAAAATTCCCAAAGAAAACTAATATTTTTCAAAACCTATTTTCAAAATTCCACCAACAGTGTCCCAATTATCGAGATAGAACTTGATAAAATTGCTTACCGTGGCCATAGAAATGGTATTAGCTGCAATTAGATTATCCGAGTCTTCACTATTTCCATCCACCAACTTGCATCTGCTTTTCAAAGTTAGGAAAATTGCTGTACAATACATATTTGCAATTAAAGGATTAGAAGCTGAGAAACTTTCTAATCCGTCCAAACAAGCTTTAAAATCTACAAACAGTGGAACATTGAATCCCCATTTGTTTAACAAGATAACGATCCTTTGCAATTTCAAACACCTACCAGCAATATGGCAGCTATCTTCATCTTCTTCACAGCCTCTCGGACAGCCTCGAATATTGGAAAGTTTTCTCTTCACTAGAAAAGCATTTGAGGGAATTGCTTCATTGTAGAGTCTCCACCAGAACAACTCAACTATGGGTCTCATTTTTAATCTTTTCATCCATCTTCAATGACACCCTTAAAGCAGTTAACGATTATAATTCTGAAGGGAAATTAAAAGCAGTAATTGATTTCAAGAATTTATCCACAATTACTACTTTGTGCAAATTATCCACAATTCCAAGAATTTACTAGGAAAGTTGAAGTGTACAAGAACTTGCCTTAAAGCTTGCCACCCCATACTATCGTAGGCTTGCTCCATGTCAATCTTGATAGCCAATAGTCCTCTTTTAGCTTTTGAGTGTTGGAATTTGTTGAAGACTTCTTGTGCCAACAAAACATGATAAGATAAGGAACGGCCTTTGATGAAAGCAGCTTGATCTGGTGAAATAATTTTATGAATCACCTTTTCCAATCTATTTAACAACATCTTGGCAATTAATTTATAAATAGTCAAACAAAGACTAATAGGACGGAAATTAGAGGGAAGAAAAGGACATTTGATTTTAGGGATCAACACAATCACTGTCTCCTTCCAAGACTGATGCATTACTCCTGAAGAAAAAAACTGGTTCACAGCTTGCCAAACATCTTCATGAATAATCTTCTAAAAGCTTTTTAAAAAAGAGAATGTGATACCATCTATCCCGGGAGATATGTTTTTACCAGTTTTTTCAACCGCAACCTGCAGTTCCTCCCTAGTGAAATCCGCATTCAACCTTCCTTGATCTTCTTCTGTAATGAATGCCGAAGGCCTTGGCCAACCTTCCAACAAACATTCTCTATACCACCACTTAAATTTAAAAAAATATGAGACGATTTTTTGTATTTCAGCAAAATCCTCAGTTACATTACCAGAATCAGTTTTGATATGATTAATACAATTAGTATTCCTCCTTGCATTTGCAAAAGCATAAGAAAAAAAGATGAATTAGAATCCCCCTCTTCCATTCATTTTGCTTTAGCTCTTTGCTTCCACCAAGTGTTGAGCCGGGATATTGAGTTCATTAATCTTGTACCTGAGAATTTGCAGTTTCTCAAAAGAAATCACACCATCTGCCTCTTCCATTTGTAATTCCAGAATTTCTACCATCAATGCTTCCCTCAACAAGTTGAGATTTTTAAATTTGGCTTTAATCCAAAAAAATAAAGCTTTCGAAATTCTCTTGAACTTCGGGTCTACTCCTTTTCCAATCTTCCAATTTTTTTTTCCACCACCGCTGCTGCCCCATAATAAGATGCCCAAACGTCTTCGAAACGAATGCTTCTATTAAAGATTTCAACTGGCTTGAAAATTTTCAAGATAATTGGACAATGGTCCAAGGCTATACGAGCCAAATGTTTCACCCGTGCTGTATGAATAAAATTCAGCGCAGTAGAGTTAATTAGACATCTATCCAATTTTTCTAGTATTCGAGCTCCACCCGTTTTATTATTACACCAAGTGAATTTGGGTCCAAAAGACCCAACCTCTTGCAAATCATTATTAATAATGAAATTCCTCAAGTCTTTAGCACCTTGAGACAAAATGAATTTCTTCCCCCCTCTTTTCTCTTCTTGAGACAAAATACAGTTAAAATCTCCACCCACCACCATTGGCAAATCACCATAACAATGCCTCTCTAAGCACTCCCAAACTAGCTTCCTTTCAAGAGCATTAGTACTCCCATAAACTGCAGCTACCACCCAACATCCTTTGTTTAGAACTTCCAATATCCAAATGATAACTTGGAATGAGTCTTCAATAACCGAGAAGAAGGCCAAAACGTTTCTCCATAACACCATCAAACCTCTAGAGAGGCCATTTGACGGGACCATGAAAGAGTCCCAATTACTTCCCAAAAAAATCAACACCTTCGTATTATCCATGGAACTTATTTTTGTTTCAAGCAATCCCATTAGCAACACATTATTATCTTTAATAATATCCTTTAGATATAGAGAAGCCTCCACTTTCTTGGCTCCTCTACAATTCCAGAAAGCCAATAAAGTCATTGTTTAAAGATGGGGGAAGGTCCCCCTAATCTTCTTTTCTTTACCTCCATCCAATTTCCTATTACGTGATATGATGTTGCCCGAACCAAGAGACTTCATATCTTTAAGAAGCTTAACATTTTTTCCTGAAGATAAGTTCTCAGCTACAACACCAATTAGAGGTGAATTTTCCTTCACAGTCACGTGTTCCAAAGCAGATTCCTTACCATCATCATATCCTGAGTTTTACATACTAGCTAAATTACAGCCAATAATTTCACCCTCTTCAGTACCATCATCACCAATCATCTCCACAGTCTCAGAAGCTTTCATTTCATCCAGACCGGATAACACATCAAATTTATTAAGAACCGTGATAATAGGTTCATCAATATTTACCTCAGCCTGTAATTCTTCTAGAATTTCAGTTGGTTGTGCCGCAACAAAGTCTTTATCTTTTTCTACATCCACATTTTCAAGATTGGAATTGAATAATTCCATTTTCAGCTTCATATTTTCATCTTCTGAATCAACGTTTTTCTTTGAAGACTAGTACCAAGTTTAGGGACAAAAACTTTCTTCATAGGAACTAAGGCTTTATTAAAAAAACTTTTCTTTGCAGCAGCCACTCTTTGCCTTCTTTTACCATAATTTACTTGAATCCAAGGACCATATCTAGCTTCCACTTCGGGTGGATTTATACCAACAGAGTCTATTGATATATTCTGAGATGATTTGTCCATTACCACTGCTTCAGTAGCAATCCCCTTGACTTTTTTTTATTCAACATATTCATCACAGATGTGGCCTATCCTACCACATCCAAAGCAGATTTTTGAAACTCCCTCATATTCAATTCTTTGGAAGAATTTACCCGTCAAACCTTCCACCCAAACTCCAGATGGTAGTTTCATATCTAAGGGAACACGGACGCATATTCTTGCAAATTCCCTTATACTCCATTGGAACATATTCCCATCAAGGAGATAAGGTTTACCCACTAGAGAGGCAATTCTGCACATATTAATTTCATCCCAACATTGAAGAGGTAAATTGGGTAACCTTATCCATAAAGGAGCTGAAATACCTTAAAGAAGCTGGATTAAATGAAGCCGTTCACTTGTCTAAGCCCACAACTTGACCTTTAACAAACCAAGGTCCACCAATTAAAATTCTCTCCAATACATTTGCATCTTCAAAAGAACAAAGCACCCAGCCAAGACTTAAGTCTGTAATGTGGAATTTCCCAAGGCAGCTCCATTGTCTTCTCAATTCCACACATGCCAATTGAAATGATATGTTGTCTCCAAACACCTTCACCACAATGGCTCTCTCTAGCCTTCTTGTATTCTCAATCTTTTTATCTGCATGGAGCCTAACCACCATCCCGTCATCTGATAGAAAAGATCCCAGTTCCAAATTATCAACATTAATGCTCAGTTTCTTAGTCCAGGCTAAATGAACTACTACATTGTTCCCCTTCACCACAGGTTGAGCTATCTCTTGAGCCTCCATATTGGTCTTCTCAGATGCATAGATCAAATCTTTTTGCAACATAACCTCATCCACCTTGTCTTCAATAATGTTATTAACTCCTATCAATGGAGACCCTAAATTCACATTCCGGATCGGAGAAGCCGGTATCGAAACAGAGTTAAAACATTTGTTGGAGTAAACTTTCAATCCAGTTGAAGTAGAAGCATCCAGGTTAAGATTATCCATAACCTCATTTCTATCTGACTTAAACTTAAAGTCTTTTGGGCTGGCAAATCCATCACCCGTAATGATCTCTTTACCTTTACCGTGAAAAGAGATGGGGATTTTCTTCCTTACTAATCCGCCTTCATTAATCACCAAAGCTTTTTCCTTAAACCCCTTGATCTGGTTAATGAAAACCTCCAAAGCTCTAAAACCTCCATTGAAGACTTCGGAAGATGGTCGCACCGGAACAGACAACCCCTTCTTGTAATTCGCCCAAGCTTCCATAGAAGGAAGGCGCTTACCATCCATCTGCGCCACCAGTAGCTGCTATTGCCTCCACCGGCGACTAAATCCACCGGATCTCCGGCTGAAGAACGACGGCCGAACAACCCGCAAAAGTTTAGGAGCCGCTGAATTCAAAAAAAGAGCTAATAGAATTCGGTTGAAATCCTAGACGTTCTCTCTCTAACTTTCTCTCTCTCGGACAATTGTCAATTTTTTTTTTCGGCAGCGACCACTTCAAGAAGCTGAAATTGAAGATCTTCAACAAGAATTTATTCAACTCAAATGACGATTGTCAAGGCTTGAACGAAGGACATACTCGAGCACTCCCTAAGATGTTGATGGCTTCCGACCATGGGACAAGTACGCTCCCATGATGGATTCAAGATCCTTCGTTCCAACTAAATATTTAAGAACCGATAACGACGACGAGGGCATTTCAGATGATCAAATCTTTTTCACCCCAACCTCGATCGAGTTCAGCTTAGTAGAATTTGAAGATCCATTGTTGAATTTGTTGTCTTTACCTATCTACGATGAGCCCGTATATGATGAGTATGATGACGACACGCAAGTGCAACTTAAAAAATACCGTGATTCTGCTTCATTTCCTGAAGCATTTACAGCCCCTGTTAGCAGCTGCTATGACCATTCACATATCCATATCAATTGCAAAGAGATCTATGATGAATTTTCTAGGAATCAGTTTTCTTCAACTCTAACTGCAAGTATTTTTCATGCATCTGCTCTAGTAGGGAGCTCAGAACAAGGTTCCCTTAGCTTTGATAACGAGCTCCTCCTCCTGAGACTTGGCTCTACTCATATGTTTGTTTTGAACTTGCCGAAAGTTAATGACCTAAACATAGATGAGAGCTACTCTGACATAACACAAGTTATTTCAAACAGTGGTTATGTCGGCCGTTCAAAAGATACTGATAAAATGCATAAATTTACTCATGGAAATTACTTGTTAAAGAACGTGCCAAAATTTCCAAGTAGTGGATCTTCTCGAGTGCTATTAGACTTGCGATATCTACATGCAATCCAAGAAATACTTTCTGAACTAACCAGTTTGAAGTCTCTCCTAGGCGAGGTGAATGACACCGGATGGAAATATCCAGACCGGTTTAACCAACCAAATCGGCCTCCTTCTGGTGGACAACAAACATCTTTCTATGAGCCTGAAGTTCCTCCTACCCCGGTAGTATGACGCCGGAGCTGAGCCGTTATTTGTATTAACTTCAGGATAGTTTTATTCAAGTTTGCAGTTGTATGGCTACTTAGGATTACTTCTTATTTATGTTTGGTGTAGCCTATCATATTGCTACTATTGTCTATAAATAGGTAGACATTCATTGTATTAGGGAGATTTGAAGATTAATAAAACTAGAGTTTCTCTCTTTTGAGAATTTTATGTATCCTAAGATTGTTCTTAGGTGGTGGTTCTTGCTCCAAGGAGTTGGAGTGGTGTCCGGTGACCGCAACCGGATCGTCGACGTGAATTCGTCGATCCCCCTCTAGTCCGGTGTCAATGCAAGTTAATGTTACCTCGTATCAATCGAGCTTGTCATAAAAAATACCGTAAATACCGTGAATGTAGGGCTTAATCGCCTAAATCACTACTGTTTGCTCGCGTTAAAATAAGAAATCCACTTCTCTGTCTTTATTTTCATGATAAAACACTCCAAAACTTCATCCCATTCACAGTGTTGTTCGACTCTTGCACTCAACACCATCCTGCCGCAGCCCCCTCTACACTTCGGCCAGCTTTCTTCTAACCAATTGAGCTCATATCCAACCCTAAATTCTATTGACACCACAAGCTCTCTGTCTGATCTTCACCACCCGATCCCACCACAGAATCCCATACAGGATCCTTATACTTTAACACTTCATGTTCACCTTCAGATCAAACCCTGCAGCCTTGCACCGTGCCTGACTTCCTATAGCCGCAACTCCTCTGTCAAAATCCTATCTGAATAGTTATGCCTAGCCTTCCAACCTACACATCCACCTGGACCTTTTCTTAAACTCCCGATACATTTAATCCAGGCGCTCCTTGGGTCGCCAACCTCATTCACACAAGCTTACGACCGGCTGTTCACTTACAATCTGCATTGATCGTGAGCCGTCTACACCTTACTTGCCTGATCCACCTGCCTAATCCGTGAGATCCTTCAATCCTTGCAGATCACCAACCCTCTCAGGTCGGCCCATGGGGCTCGCAGCAAGCTACACCTCGCTCTTCCGACTCGTACCTCCAATCCGGCTCCATAACACGACCCAACCTCAAATCTACAACACCCGTCAGCCACACCTAAGCTGAAGTTCGCGCGACCATGCTTTTCTCAGCTCCTCCAATCAATGTAAACAATAGATGATCTCTTTAGTTTTTTTTAAACAACCTCTCTATCCGGAACTTTTATTTGGTCCAGTGAACGTACGCTACTCTACGTTCGGCCATCAATATTTTAGCAACACGTAGCATGAAGAAAAGTCGCCGACCCGACCCGCTGTTTTTTGGGTTCTAGCGCGTGCGTTTTTTAAAATCCTTGACGAGCCGAACAACATCCCATCACCTTTAACCTCGGAGCAAATACCGAGCAATACCGAGAAAATCGCGAACATAGCATTCCCGGGTTCCGCTCCGGGTCAAGTCGTCGGGCCGCGCGGTAAAGAGTAAGAGCACGTGGCGACTTGTTATTGACGGCCGAACGTATCTCTACGTCAGGTCAGAGGACGTAATAATTGTTCCTCTATCCGACCCTACCACCTCCTTGTACAAGCTCCTACATGTGAAACTTATTATTACCTAGTTTCAAGCTACAACAACTATCTCTAAGAAAATTCAGGCTTGCAATAGTGTTCCTCTCGGCCCACTCGTAACTCACTTGTTAGTTAATACATAAAGAAGAAAAAAAATGATGGATGAAATAATGAGAAAATAAAAAAGAAGGGGTTTTATGCAATTTATTCATTTTTGTAACCATTTTTGTAACCATTTTTGTCGTTGTCGTTGTCACGTCACGTAGGTACAATCCCTCAACTCAAGACATCCAAAGTACTATTTTAGGCGTTCGCGGCGCGCCGGGGGACCCATTATGCACGCTTTTCTTAGCATGGTGGGAGGGAACCTTGTTTTGCGTTTACGGCGAGGCGGGCGAGCCTCATACACACTTTTCTTAGTACGATGGGGCAAAATTTAAGTATCTGTAAGCGCCTCAGTGCCAACGGGGAAACAACTATGTGTCTTCAAATAGGTACCCTCAAAGATCCATGCATACTTTTCTTGGCGTGGCAGATTGAAGATTACGGCCGCGGTGCCACCTGACACTGATCGTGTATGTATTTCTTGATGTAGCGGGCGGGCTAAGACTCATGTAGTTTCCCCTAAATAGGGGATATGCCGAGAGGTTATCGAAATTCAAAATGAAACGCTCGAGATTTGACAAATTACAATAGACCACATGTGAACAAAACTTTAACAATTAACAAGAACTTGCAAACTTGAACTGAATAAAATAAAAAAAGGACTTGGTCAAAGAACACAAAGGACCTGCACTTGAATCACATGATGATGATCTGAATTTGAACTTAAGCAATTTCGACAAGATACTGGGCTTTGAATAGTTAAATGCTTAATCAAATATAAAAATGCAAATGCTAATTAACAATTTGAATCATTCAAATGAATGTCAACAATCAAACAAAAGAACTCATAATAAAAAAGCCCTCAATGCGCACAGAAATAACCAACATGCATGATGAGATGAACAATAAATGTTGCGATGTCCTTGCAATCAATGATAATTCACCGACGAATGAATACATCAGATCCTTATGAATAACAACAGTCTACATGCGACAAGTTTGATAACTTCTTTGCACAAACAACATGTTATGTATGAAGAAAGGAAATAAAACTTGTAACACATGCAAATTATGATGAACAACAATGAATATGATAAGTTGTGAATGTGACGACCTCTCTCTAGTCAATATCAGCTTGCAAGTGAACCCATCGAACAATTGCAAGTGAGAAGAGACAACACATGGTGAATACGATGGACTCCTACAATAACTTATTTGAGCTCTTATAGAAAGGAAATGGAAAAACCCTAAATTCATACCACATATTTAGTGTTCGTTCTTTGCTTCCTTTCATCTCCTTAATATTATAACATAAGATTAACAACATTTGAATGAAGGAAGACTGCATTTGGACTTACAAGACGAAAAATGTATTAACAATAATTTTTTATTCATTTGAAGCGGTTAAACAATTGAGGGATCATTTCAGGTCGAAGAGAGACTTTGCTTGGAAGACAAGCAATGGAGCAATGGCGCATACAAAAAAATGTTTTGAGTATTTGTCTCGTTTAAATATTTGTAGGGCTTGCTTATATAGTGGCGTTAAAAATTGACACGACACCAAAATCCAATTCAAAATTTTTGGGTCAGGGTCAACCTGTTTATCAAACGGGTTCGATTCGAGATTTTTCATATATGGAGAGAGAGAGAACTATATAGTTGAAACGTAAAATAACTTATTATTATGCATCTTATCATTCATCATAATTTTGAATGGCTAAGAATCCATGTAGCCCCTCTTATGAAAATAATATGTGCTAAATCATTCAACTAAAATAAATATGCATGCCAAAGTCAATCAGGTTGCCAATTTAAGCATGAATCAGCTGGCTCAAATAGACTAAGGCTTCATTTGTGATAATTTTCTTATTATTTTTTAAAGCAGTTTTTTATATAAAATTTTCTATTTCAAAAAATTTTTACTCAAAAAAATTATTTTAAAAAGTAATAAGAAAACTATCCCAAATAAAATCTAACTTTATAAATAATGAAAATGGTTGATCAGATATGTGCTAAACTTATGTTATAATTTGTACGTGAAACAAAACTTTATTCTAAAATTTTAACCTAATATTATTACACAAACGAAAATAATGGTTGCAATCCTTTCTCTACTAGCCTTTCATTAAGATTTGTGCTGCATCTCACAACTTGTATAGTTGATCATAAAAGTAGCAAAAGGCTTAACAACAACAACATTAAGCCTTTATCCCATTACGCATAGTCGGTTGCATGAATCCTTTTTCTCCATTGTGTCTGATTAAGAGTTAAATTCTCATTTAGGTCTAATAAACAAAGGTCATTTCTAATATTTTTTAGCAAAGTTTTTTTAGTTCTACCTCTACCTTTCTTAACATATGTTAAATCTAATAAATTTACTCTTCTAACCGGGGCATTGAAAGGCCACCTTTTTATGTGATCAAACTATCTAAGACGACTCTCTCTAATCTTATCTGCCACTGAAGCTACTCTAACCTTTCATGTATATGCTAATTTTGTATCCTGTCTCTAAGAGTAAACCCACTCATCTACCTGAGCATCCCCATCTCAACAACACTTAACTTAATATTATGTTTCTCTTTTAATGGACAACATTCTGCGCCATAAAGCATTGCAGGTCTAATTACCACCATCTTATATAATTTTCCCTTAAGTTTGAGTGATATTTTTCTATCACACAACAAGTCTGATGCTTTCCTCCACTTCATCCGTGCAACTTGAATTCTACTAATAATATCTCTATCTATTTCACCATCACTATGAACAATAGGCCCAAGATATCACTAATGGAAAATCATATATTATCGATAAAATTTTCAGCGAAAAATTGTTCAATTTCTGGCTGATCTGAAAGTTTTCTGGCTAATTTTTTTTTGCTGATAAAATGAGTGTCGGTAAAATTTTCCAGTGCGCAGGTAAAAATTCCCCGTGGACTTTTACGCAGGTAAAATTTCCTCTGAAATTCTCTAAAATACTAAAAAATCGAGCTCGTAGAAGCTACCATTCCGTTGCCCGCAGAAGCATTCCTGATCGCGGTACGCGAAAGCTTGGCCGCCAGTTTGACGACCCGTATGCTCCCCGCGGAAGCCTGCCTGCACACTTACCCATGTTTCCTGACGCCCGTGGGATTCAATCTCAAGACCGGCAAGTTTATCAAGTATTTAACCAATTTGTAGCAGAGTAAAATATTTTACAAAGCTTAGTCTTATATATTTAAATAATGTATTACGAAATTTAAAATTTAAAATAAATAATAATAAAATATATAAATTAATAAATAATTAAAATAATTTCTTAAATAAATAAATATATATTAGAAATATTAGAAATTATTAAATCCGTCGAAAAATCCGCCAAAAAATCCACCAGTATTACGTCAAAAAATCTGCTTAAAAATCTGTCAAAAATATTTCACCACGATCCACCAAAAATTTCACCGATTATGATCGATTTTTTCTAGTGTATCTAAAATTTGTATTCTTATTATTGACTTGATCACTCAAAGTCACAAGCCACCCCACTATATCTATTACTGCTAAAATTACACGCAATGTATTCACTTTTATATCCACTCAAATGATAACCTTTAGACTCTAAGGTTGACCTCCATAATTCAAATTTACCTTCAACTCCCTCTTTAGTCTTACCAACAAAAAGAATATCGTTAGCAAAAAACATACACTAGAGAACATCCTCTTGCAATTCTCTAGTAAGAACATCCATGACTAAAGAACAGAGATATGGGCTTAAGGCTGATCCTTAATGTAATCCAACTGAAATTGGAAAATACTTGGTCAAAGGACCTTGTGTTTGAACACAAGTAATAGCTCCATCATACATATCCCAAATGACTTGAATATAAGCAATATTAATCCCTTCCTTTTTTAGAACTCTCCATATCAATTCTCTTGGAACTTTATCACATGCTTTCCCTAAATCAAGAAATATTATATGAAGATCTTCCTTTTTCTCTCTATACTTCTCCATCAAATCTCTCATTAAATATATGGTTTTCATAGTAGACCTACCCGACATGAATCCAAATTCATTTTGAGAAACATTAGTATCATGTCATCACCTATGCTCCATAATTCTCTCTCATAGTTTTAAAGTATGACACATCAACTTAATTCCTTTATAATTTGCACAATCTTATGCATTACCTTTATTTTTAAATATAAGAATCAACACACTTATTCTCCACACATCTGCTATCTTTTTAGTCTTCAAAATAATATTAAAAATTTAGTAAGCCAAAAAATTCCATCATTTCCTAAGCGTTTCCACACCTCTATTTGAATATCATTAAGTCCAACAATTTTCTCACACTTAATTTTTTTTATAGCCTCTCTAACTTCAGTTTTAATAATACGCCTATAAAAATAAAAACTTCTACTTTCATTTAGAGTGTTAAGGTTACTAAAGTCAATCGTATTTTTTACATTCTTCATTGAAAATCTTAGCAAATTATCTCGACCACCTTTGTCGAAAATATCCGCTTCTAAAAAAATACTTTTTGATCTTCTTTCTTAATGCATTTCACTTGAACTAAATCCTTACTAGGCCTATCTCTTTGTTTGGCTAGCTTATACATATATTTATAGCTCTATTTAGCATCTAATTTATTATATAAATCATTAAAAGCTAAAGTATTTGCATCACAAATCATTCTTAGACTCCTTACAAGCAAATTTATATCTTTCTCAATTTTTATAATTTTTACATCTAAATCAATTTTTATAACAGAACAGAAAGCTTAAAATAAAAAAAAGATAATATATTAGAACCACAAAAAAGCTTATTTGGAACAACTATAGTTTTGTTTAAAAGTGATCGTAAAGTTATTATAGTATAAATATTTTTTTTGAAAATTATTATAAAAGAAATTTGTAGTATAGAAAATTTTTTAAAGCAGTAAAAAGAATAATAGGTAAATATATGATGATGATGTGAAAAGCAAAGCAACAAAAAAGTCATCGCAAACATACTTTAAATTTTTGTCTTAATGGGGAGATCTCAAAATCTAAAAAGCTTTCATGACTTAATAATTTGAGGAGGAATTTGTTTCTCCAAAATTATAAAGTTAAATGAAATGTTTAGCAATTTATCATCAATCAATTTCAAAAAATAATCTCAAAATTATTAATTTGTTTTTATATGGATATAATATATAAAAACAAATAAGTTTTATGTTATATTAATCTCAATATAAATTTAAAAGGGATTACATATCTATCACCGAACTATTTATTTTAATTTTTAAATAAAGTGTAAATTAAAATTCTGTATATAAATTCCTTTAATTTTAATAATTTGAAAATCATTCTCATAAAAAAATTTAGTAAATTTTCCTAGAAAAGGGAACCTGAATGCTGAGTGCTGGCAACGGCATTCCCTGTGAACAGCAACAAAGTATTCTAAGGAAAACAAAGTAGCTCTTTTTTGAACTACCTCCTCACGAGACATCCTTGAAACCCTTTAAATTTCATCCCTCTCTCTCTCTCTCTCTCTCTCTCTCTCTCTCTCTCTCTTCCCCATTAAAGAGTCAAGCAAGTGCTCAGAGCTCTCTCTCTCTCTCTCTCTAACCTTTTCTCTAATTAGTCTATCATCCCTTTTTTAATGAACGGATAAAATCTTCATTCACTCTTCCTTCTTCCATCATGAAGGAGGAGTACTTCTCACCACTAAAATTTTCTCTCAATCCAACAAATCTCCGTCTTCTTCTCCTTTCATCCTGAACAACTATTTCCTCAATCTTCCAACTTCCTCTTATGTATTCAAATCTTGAAATCCTCAGACTCTGTATTCTACTTCTTTGGGTAGAAGTCATGTTGACTGATGATTCTGCTACAATTTGTAACTCTTCGAGAAGAATTCAACTGGAAGTCTTCACCTGCCTTAGCCTTGCCTTCTCCTTCAGCTAGTCCTATATACCTTCCCAACTCCATGACAAAAATGAGTTCTTGCTTGGGGGCTTTATGGCTGGGAAAAAAATGCAAGGCTGGTGGCAGTATAACATTGCCGCCACCGCTCGATCCTGTTTCACTTCCCTCGTCTTCTTCTCCCTCATCTTCTACATTTCCAAAGCCGAGATCTCCTGCTTTAGAAATGGAGATAATGGAGAGGAAGAGGTGGGATAGTTTGGAGTCATGGTCGATGCTACTGGATGCAGGGAATGCTGAGAGCTCAGAAGCAAATGATGGTGGAGAGCGAGAGGAATGGATGGCAGATCTTTCTCAACTTTTTATAGGGAACAAGTTTGCTTCTGGCTCACATAGTAGGATTTATAGAGGAATTTATAAGCAGAGGGCAGTGGCTGTGAAGATGGTGAAGATTCTTGATCAGGATGCGGATAAACGTGAGAGTCTGGAGACGCAGTTCAAGTCTGAGGTTTCTTTCCTTTCTCGCCTATATCATCCAAATATAGTGCAGGTATGTTAGCTTAAGCTTTCTTTTTGGAAATAATTTAAATGATTTTGTGTTTTTGTGCTTTTGACGAGTCAATGTGATTTCTAGGATTCAGCTTATTCGTAAGTTGTGGCACCTAACTTTTACTCGATGAATATTTAGTTGCGGGTGGTGCCGGTTATTTTATTAAGAGAGTCTTGTGAATTTTCTTATATTTTGAAGCTGATCTAATTTTTTTCCTTATAAATTGGGGAGGGTTCTCTTATGCTTGTATAAGAGGAATTAGAATTATAATTTTTTACAATTAAATCCCAATGAATCTACAACAATGATAATATGATGTAATCATCAATTGGATGTATCAGCATAAAACTCTTATGTATTTTTGTGTTGATATTCTTTTTTTTTTCTCTTGAAATTTGAATTAGTTTCGCCTAATCCCAAAGCTTGAGGTCAGAGATAGATTCACCGTTGTTGTTTGAGGTGGGTGAGTTGAGTCTTTGGGGGCAACAAATTCATCTTGACGAACCAAGGACTAGTGTTTTTGCATCATACTGTCTCTCATTTTTTTTGTATAAATTAAGCACCACTTAAGTACTCCTAAATCACTTTGAAAGTCATGCATCGTAAAATCTTGTACTTGATTAAATAGAGTTTCCTAATATCACAACAAGCATAATATATGGATCATCTGTTAGACGTCAACATATTCTATTTAATTCTAAAATTGTACAGTCAAACTATTAAGCATGTGTTACAAACATGACAAATCAACCGACATCCATGAAATCCTACCAACTATGAAGATGAACTCTAAGACAACCAACATTGACAACATGATGTTTGAATGATTGGGTTACAAATATGTCATAAGCACTAGTTTATTTTTATTCTAATTTAACTGAGGAGTACCGGTTCTATTTATTCTATTTTTAGTTTGTTCTACGTAGACCTGGTCTATCTTGTAAACTTTGCCTACTCAAGTAATAGAAATAGTCTCCTATTGTAATAAAATGTTATGGATTGAATAATTTCTCTTCTCATCTTAATTTTTTTCTCTTTTGGAACTACACCTACTCTAAAGGTACCCTTCCTTCTTGGATGCTAAAAGGGATTAAGCTATTCTTTTGCTTGCTATCTTTGGGATATACAAAAAAATATGCTGTTCTGAAAAAAAAGTGTATGAAGCTTTCTTCTTTATCATTTGATTGTGTGCATGCATGCCTCAGTTTTTATAAATTATGTACAAATCAAATGCTTCCATTTATTTTGATTTACCATAAACATTTGCTGTAAAACATATTTATCTCCAGAATTACAAAAAACATAATACCACATTGTCATAATCATTGAATATCTGCTGGTTCCATTTTTCAGTTCATTGCAGCGTCTAGGAAGCCTCCAATGTACTGCATCATTACAGAATATATGTCTCAAGGTACTCTAAGAATGTATCTTCACAAGAAAGAACCATACTCTCTATCAACTGAAACTATTTTGAGGTTAGCCCTTGACATTTCTCGTGGAATGGAATACCTTCATTCACAAGGTGTGATCCATAGGGACTTAAAGTCTCATAATTTGCTACTTAATGATGAAATGAGGGTCAAAGTCGCAGACTTTGGTACTTCTTGCCTTGAAACTCAGCTGAGAGATTCCAAAGGTAATATGGGAACTTACCGTTGGATGGCACCGGAGATGATCAAGGAGAAGCCTTATACTAGAAAGGTTGATGTTTATAGTTTTGGAATGGTGTTGTGGGAGCTTACAACAGCTCTTGTTCCATTCCAAGGGATGACTCCAGTGCAAGTTGCTTATGCTGCTTCTGAGAAGGTAATTTGCGATTTATTTCTTCAATTTGTTTATTTATTACTTGAATTTAGTATATAAAAAAGTTAGCTTGATTCAAATACTATAAAAAGAACACTCCAAATATCTTTTGCATTATTAAGCTCCAACTATATAGCCAAGCTTATTGAGTTCAGTTAAGCACTATTAATTAAATATTTGTCCACACAGCTAAGCTTATTGAGCTAGTGCTATTAGGCCTTATGCCTCTATGCAGAATGCAAGCAACATAAATGCTTTTAACCACCTTTATTTTATTTTATTTGTTTCATTACAAAAATTTGTGCATTATATAATAAAGTGTGTGAAGATGAATTTTAGTTTAATATTATTTTTCAGTTGGAAGTTGAACTTAAGCTATTCTTTTGCTTACCTTACTTCACTCGGCCCTTTTTTTATATGTTTTGAGATTTAAATTTTGGTTCCTCATACTCTCTTCTTCCTCTCCCTTTTACATAAAATTTCTAATCCGCATTACATTTACCCTTTTATCTTTATAATTAACAAATTATATAAAAGAAGTCAACATTTTGTCACTTCCTGCCTTAAGAGATGTTCTTATTGGGGCCTTAAATAATGTTTTTCACCTCTACAACATTTAAATCCCCCATATCTTTTCCAGCTTAATGTAAACATAACCATTTTTTCGTTTCGCTTATTGTTTGCAGTAACAGTAATCTAAATATTTACAGTATCAATTTATTCCAAAATAATAATTTAATCTATTAAATCAAAAACTTAATATTTGTGATGCTGATGGAACTAAAAAAAATATATTTATGTTTTTTTTTTCAGAATCTGAGACCTCCATTATCAACCTCATGCTCTCCTGTTCTCAACAATCTGATTAAGAATTGTTGGTCAGCAAATCCAGCTAAGAGACCAGATTTCAGTTATATTGTTTCAGTTTTGGAGAAGTATGATACATGTCTTAAAGAAGGGCTTCCTATGTTGGTGAATCAAGAACTCAATATCAGGAATTCTCTCTTAGGACTAATTAAAGGCTTCAAGAGATGCATTCCAGCAAGTCCCTCCGTACCTGTTCTTGCTTAATGGAAAATTTACCTGATATTATTGTTTATATATTTATATTATTTCATCACTTTATCTGTGAAAAGATCTTGAGATTTTCAAGTAATGATATTCTTAATAAAGAATCATTGTGAATGAATTGTTGCTGATAGTTGAATGCATTTATGAAACCGATTGTATAATTGAGAAGAACAAGTATGCAGAATATTTATTTTAGGAATAAAGATGTATGAATTCAATATATTTGACTGGTTGTTTTCTTTGCAAATTAATTTTAGCAACAAGTTTACCTCCATTAAAATATTAAAAGTAAATAAAAAAGTAGTTTTATATAAGAGTAAGACCAAATTAAGGACCCGCTAAAAAAAATAAAATAAAAAAAATCTTAAAAACAAAATCCAGTTAAGAAATAACATTACAGCCTCAAGAATAATGGAACTCCCTACTCAATCTAGCAATATCTGGAATTTAACCTTTTGATCTCTTCAGTTGAAAAAAGCAATGTTAAGCATATATGATGGGTGGCAAAAATTTATATTAAAATATGTTTAAAATTCAGTAACTATACTTTCTTTAAGATTAGTGATATAGATAAAGAGCTTGTGTTGCACTAATCTCAAAGCAAATAAATGAGTTTCAAAACAATAATCATACAATTTATTGTGGGCTCCGAATATTCGCACCCCATCCTCCCCTGCATTCGGGGGAGTTTTAACTGATTAGGTTTCGAGGTAAGTTTTATGAAGGCAGATTGGGTTTGTAGATAAGACACTACCTAGAGATTTCATCCTCATTTTGTGAGGACTTTATGATATGAGTTCTGGTTTCCTGTAGGTGCAAACCCTTATAGTTAATTACCCCTCCCCATAACAAGAGAGAAATTTTGATTAAGATAAGTTATCAAATAGGTACGTGGTATCAAACATATAGTAGCAACATGGATTTGGGTGATTGGAAGTTTGATATTTAAAATTTAAAATTTAACCATCTCGCACTTAAAGTGAGTGGTGGGGGAAGTGATGATGAGCCCGATCCCATGGTTCTTTCATGCCAGGCCATTGTGGTCCATGATCTACCTAGTCAGAGGAGGTAGTCGACCCAACCTAAAAGAAGGATCCTTGTCGGCAGCCATGGATTGCTACGTCCAAGGGTATCTTATAGACATGGGGTGAATATTTGTCAAAGGGGATAAATTTGAATCCACCCTAGCTAACAGAGGGCTTTATGCCTTATTGATTCATATCTCAAGAATTTAGTACCATTGTGGAGCATACGGGCTCTATCCATGACCGTAATTTAGTGGTATAATTTTGAAGCAAACCAACCAGTTTAGAGGGCCCTGGTCATAAATGTTTAATTGCGGTGCCATTTAGTGGCATAATCACTGATTAGATGACACGTGTCATGTCCTTGTTGTTAAGAGACTACTTGAGAATGAGTCCTAGTAATATTCTTAACTAGACATTAACTTTTTGTGACCTGAAGTGTATTTTCAAATTTGTTTACCTCAACAAACTTTTGTGAAAGGTGGATGTGTTTTGCTTTAAGTTTTTGATGATTTATTTCAATTTTAAATATTTACATTTTGGTATTTTTTGAATTTCGGGCATTTAGGTGGTTATTTAAGTGTTTGTAAACACGTCCGGTTGAGATCTATGTTCAACATAACCATCATCGGGGTATATGTGCAATTTTTATTTCATTAATTGGACTTTGTCGACTCTGTCAACTTGCTGACAGAGGATAGGGTTCGAGTCAACTGTATGCTCTTGCTAGTAATTTTCATTATTTATAGACCTTGTAGGCTTAACATGAATTATAAAACAAATATTCAGGCCGACACCGTGACCATATATTCATTTGATAGTTTAAGCTATGTCAACTCCTATCTATCCACATAGAAGGATTGGGCTCAAACTTGAGTTCATTTATTGACTTGTCCAGCATCACGAGACAGCACGTGTGTAAATAAAATACGTTCATCGGGGCCAGGCATATAAAATATTTGGAGTTCACCCCTCCAATTCAGATTTGCATCGAATACAACCATCATTGGGGTATTTAAGGGCAATTTTTATTTATGGATTGAATCTTGTCAACTTGTTGATAGAAGATTGTATTTATCATGGGCTTTGTTCCCTTATAAGTGGATTTTTTTTTAGGCCTTGAAGGCCTAACATGAATGTAGAAAATAAATATCTTAGTCGATGCCATGACCATATATTTATTTAATAGTTTGAGCCGTGTTGACTCATGTCTACTCGCATAAAAGGATTAAGCTCAAACTCAAAGTTATCATTTGACCCGCACAAAATAGTCAAACGTCACGTGTGTACCCATAATTGTTGAAACTCGTTCACAATGAATTAGGTTGTTAAGCCTAAGTTTATGTCCCATGACTAACCAAGAGGGGGGTGAATTGGTATTTTAAAAAATTTTCCCTCTTTTGAGTATTTTAAACCGAAATTAAACTTTAATGAATTTTGTATAAATAGTTTTTCAACCACAGTTTTAAAACAGTAAATCACAAAAATAAAAAAAAGTTGAGGAAAAATAATGACACCAGATTTATAGTGGTTTGGTCAAATCCAGATCTAGATTGACTCCCCAGAGGCACCCTCTGAGTATTGCACTAATACTACTAGTGACTCTCCTTTTGCACCCACAGCAAGGCGGAGAAGCCTTACAAAACTCTTTTCACCACTACCCGGTGCGGCAGAGAACCGTCATCCTTTTACACTATCCCCAGTGCTGGCAGAGAACCATCTGTCCTTTCACACTCCTCTGATGTTGGCAAAGAACCGTTTGTCCTTACAAACTATCCTAGTGTGGGCAGAAAACCTTTCGTCCTTTCACACTCTCCTAGTATGGGCAGAGAACCCTTCGTCCTTTCACACTCTCCTAGTGTGGGCAGAGAACCCTTCGTCCTTTCACACTCTCCTAGTGTGGGCAGAGAACCCGCGGCTGTTCACACTCTCCAAGTGTCAGCAGAAAACCGGATCTCCTTGATAGATTTTCTCACAAGAATTCTAGAAGGAAGAAAGAAAAGAGTGAAGTAATCCAAAATCACAAGTAGAGAATCTTACCTTTAAAAACAAAGTGAAGCCTTCACGCTCCACTAGTAAGAATTCTCCTTTGAATGCTCTCTCACACTCTCTCTTTGACTCTTCTTTCAATAGGCACGAAGATTAACGAGAAAAAATTTGGTAGCAGTCAAAATTGGACTATATATAGAAGAGATAAGAAAAACCGTTCAAAAACTGCAAATTTTCAAGTCAACACGAAATGGATCATCCCTTACAATCGTGGATCGTCTTGGATGATTTTACTTAAAGTGTCAGAAACTGTGACATCCTAGGCATCCATAATGAAAGGATTCGTCGATAGTCTTGATCAACCTCACTTCCTGCTCCTTTGCTCTGATCTGAAATTGTTAACCACATATAATGAGCTTAAAAAAGCCCAGCAGGTCATCAAAGCCTACAACTGAAATCAAAGCATGGTACTGAAATTATATGCATGTCAATCAGTCAATCTATAATAGTTACTTGCACATGATCATTGAATCTATGCATATACGAAAATCAGTACATATACAGAAATCAATGCATAAACAATAGAATCAAAATCAACAGTGATATAATCAGTGAATAGTAGAAAATCCCATAAAGCTCAATAAACCAGTACGTGAGTCAAATCTTTACAGTAGTCGTCTTATCTATAACATCAGTCAAAGCAATGTAGTAGAATTGTATCAAAACATACACTTGCAGATCCAGTTATTCAATATCACTTACTCAATAAATCATATGCAATCCAGTAATATATATCACATATATAATGTCAGTATAGTGAATCAGTAGTAGCAGCGTATGTATCAATATCAATAACAATACTGTGACGACATGAACGATTATGCTATAACAGTGAAATTGTGTAGCAACAATAAATCCGTACAGTAACGGTAAATCCGCAATAAATAAGTCCGTACTAGTGAATCCGTAAAATTAAATATGATTAACATCACTCAATCATATCAATAGAATTAATCAGATCAATAAAGAAATCACTTCCGATCAATAATATCAAATGGTATGAAATCACATAAAACGATCAATTCAATGCATCGTAAGAACAGTTGAATCAAATCAATAAATCAATAATAACAATTAAAATCAATCAATACAGTAAAATAATATTCTATATCACGTGTTCGGTGTATCACATGTATCACATGTATTGGTCAGTATTCGGTGTATCACGTGCTATAAGATCGGTACAATGAATCAGTAGTATCGGTATCGGTAGTATCAATGAATCGATGCAATATCAATATCCATATCGGTATCTGTATTCAGTGATATGTACAGTACGAAATATCAATGAAATCGTGCAATGACAGGAAACTCATAAATCCGTACAGTAAAGCCATTCAGTATCAATAAATCAATTCCATATCAATAAATCCATTCAAAATCCATAAATCAATTCCATATCAATTAATCAGTCAATATTGATAAATCAATAAATCCGTAATGAGATCATAAGGACAGTACTTTACACATGCATTCCAGTACAGTAATCTTACTCGACAAGTACAATCACTGGCTAGTAAGACGATTTTCAAGGTTAGTATGTTAGTAATCCGTTGACTATAATAGAGTCGTCACTCTTGCCCGTCGGCATAAACTTCTTATGACTTCATTATATCACGTGATGAATAAAGGATAACACCAAACCCTTTTTAAAGGAAAGTCCGTCGGCCACCATCCTAACATGTCAATCTTCAACCAGCCTTTACTCAACAAGTAAAAGACATGGCTATTACGGCGTTTTTCAATCTTGGAATATTGATGTATCGTTGTATCCGTTGTCTCAATAAGAGTAG
>NW_021318901.1:46028-56533 GCF_001605985.2 Dendrobium catenatum
GCAGGTCACCAAAGCCTACAACTGAAATCAAAGCACGGTACTAAAATTATATGCATGTCAATCAGTCAATCTATAATAGTTACCTGCACATGATCATTGAATCTATGCATATACGAAAATCAGTACAGATACAGAAATCAATGCATAAATAATAGAATCCAAATCAATAGTGATAGAATCAGTGAACAATAGAAAACCCCATAAAGCTCAATAAACCAGTACGTGAGTTAAATCTCTACAGTAGTCGTCTTATCTATAACATCAGTCAAAGCAATATAGTAGAAAAATATCAAAACATACACTTGCAGATCAAATTATTCATAATCACTTGCTCAATAAATCATATGCAATCCAATAATCTATATCACATATATAATGTCAGTACAGTGAATCACTAGTAGCAGCGTATGTATCAATATCAATAACAATACTGTGACGACATGAACGATTATGCTATAACAGTGAAATTGTGTAGTAACAGTAAATTCGTACAGTAACGGTAAATCCGCAGTAAATAAGTCCGTACTAGTGAATCCGTAAAATTAAATATGATTAACATCACTCAATCATATCAATAGAATTAATCAGATCAATAAAGAAATCACTTCCGGCCAATAATATCAAATGGTATGAAATCACATAAAATGATCAATTCAATGCATCGTAAGAACAGTTGAATCAAATCAATAAATCAATAATAACAACTAAAATAAATCAATACAGTAAAATAATATTCTATATCACGTGTTCGGTGTATCACGTGTATCACATGTATCGGTCAGTATTTGGTGTATCACGTGCTATAAGATCGGTACAATGAATCAGTAGTGTCGGTATCGGTAGTATCAATGAATCGATGCAATATCAATATCCATATTGGTATCTGTATTCAGTGATATATACATTATGAAATATCAATAAAATCGTGCAATGACAGGAAACTCATAAATCCGTACATAATTCAGATAATCACAGAAATCAGATATAATAAAATGAAATACGATATTCAGATACTTGATTAGAATTAAACAGCTGATATAGAAGAATTGAATTTATTTCGAATAGCAGAATATTCAAGTTAGATTTCGCAGAACCAACGAAATCGTACAAAACAAACAGAATCATACAGAACAAACGGAATCGTACAGAACATAATTCAAATCATAAAAGCACATTTCACATAACAGATATCAAATTCCCAGACCCTGACAGAATCTCAACGGATTCTGGCCCCTTATGCCTCCCTTCCCTGACACTGACAGAATCTTAACAGATTTTGGCCCCTTATGTCTCCCTTCGTGCTTAAAGCACCAGAACAGAACAGATATACAAAATTTTCAGAACAGAGCTTGTTTTCAGATTTCTCGGACCCAAACAACGGAATCACAAAGGATTCCGGCCCCTTATAACTCCCTTCCCTTACACTGACAGAATCTCAATGGATTCTGGCCCCTTATGTCTCCCTTTGTGCTTAAAGCACCAGAACAGAATATATTTAAATAATTTTTAGAACAGAGCTTATTTTTAGATTTCTCGGTCCAGACAACGGAGTCATAAAGGATTTTGGCCCCTTATAACTCCCTTCCCTGATACTGATAGAATCTCAACGTATTCTGGCCCCTTATGTCTCCCTTTGTGTTTAAAGCACCAGAACAGAACATATATACAGAATTTTCAGAATAGAACTTATTTTCAAAATTTTCAGACCCAGACAATGGAATCACAAAGGATTCCGGCCCTTTATTTCTCCCTTTGTGCTTAAAGCACCAGAACAGAACAGATATACAGAATTTTTAGAACAGAACTTATTTTCAGATTTCCCGGACCCAGACAACAGAATCACAAAGGATTTTGACCCCTTATAACTCCCTTCTGATATCACAACACATCAAAATATTCAAATCAAAAAAATTGAATACTACAAAAAATTCTTCAGCGGCATAACGTACGGCAGTATACGAAATTTTCATAAAATTCACAAATTGAGAATTTTACCAAATTATCAGAGATAGTATAAAACATCATTATAAGACTTTCATTATACTGAAGTAATATTTTTAAACATCAAGACAATTCGTAATTTGATTAAAACACCACAAAATTCAAAATTCCCGGTAAAAATCTTCTAGAAAATACTCAAATCGTGCAAAAATATCATCTCAAAAATATACCAAAAGTTACGCGGTAAAAGTTTTATCAATACAAAGATATGCACGTTTTTTGGTAACGGAAACACAAAACTGAGCAGAAAAATACCAAAACTCGAAATCTTCAAAATTAGAAATAGGATTCGGATTCCTTATTATGAGACGAACAATTCTTTTAACAGCGGTGTCGGACGAAAATAGCACCGCGGCCTCCAAAACCAAGCTTCTTCTTTCTCTTTCCTTCTCTTTCTCTCTCCTGCCTTTTTCTCTCTCTTCAAAATATCTAAAAATATCTCAAATCCTCAATTTATCAAGCAGGATCGTCCAGGACGATGCCCAGATCGTCCTGGGATGAACTCCTCTGGACACGGATCATATAATCAAAAATTAATTCCAATTTATTTTGTCCCTGGACGAAACTCTCGGGTTCAGTTCGTCTCGACGATTTGTCCCGATGCACCTAGGTTCGTCCAGACGAACCTGCATTTTTACTCAGTTCATCTAGACAGTTCGTCCGTACTAACCATACAGATTTTCACAATTTTCTTCAGTTTGTCCCGTACTAAGGCCAGTTCGTCTAGACTAACAGCACTCACAAAAATGAACTTTTGAGAAGTTTTATAGAAACGATCCTAATGAATATTAGTACGAACTATGTTCGTACACGATCATCATCCCGTACGAACTAGGTTCGTCCAGATGAACAGTTATTTCATAGGTCAGTTCCCAAATAACTACAGGATGTAACCAACTTTCTTAAGTCAGTTTCCATCGTCCTGGGACGAACATGATTTCGTCTGGATGAAATTTTTATAGAGAGTAACTCGTCCAGGCATGATTATAAATGTCGTATGGATGAAAATTTTACAGAGCCCAACTCGTGCAGGGACGATTATAATTTCGTCAGGGAGAAAATTTTACAGAGCCTAGCTCGTCCTGACACGATTATAATTTTGTTTGGACAAAAATTTTACAGAGCTTAGCTCGTCCTAGGACGAAAATAATTTTGTCTGGACGATCAAGACTTAGAAAATTTTTTTTCCAAAAATTGTTAGTTCCATTACTCTTGCACGGAGATAACTGACCTGATCGTCCCGTACGAATTGTATTCATCTCGTGCAATCAGTACAAAATTTTTAAGATCTCCTCAAGCGTGTGTGTGTTTATTCACTCAATTACAATCACTCCCTCTCAAACTTAATTCATACAAAAATTACAAGCTTCAAAATACAAGATATCTCATGCTGAATTTGATTTGAAGTCTTCAGTTGTTTGGAGTTCGATTTTCCTGAAATGTTAGTACACACAAGAGCAAAAACAAATCTTCCAAAAAGTGTTAGGAGATAACTACACATAAAACAATAATATTTGGAATCATCAAAACTATACAAGTTGCAAGAATGTAAAACATGTAAATAGCAACTCTCTTAACAATAATATACTCATTGGGGTCCATGCGGGTGTATGATTACACATGCATTTTTCTATGTTTATGTGTATATATATTTTAGTGCATGTGTGGGGGGGATTTATCATCCATAAACAAATTAATGCACTGATCCATTTATTGATGTGGATGATCGAATAAGATGCATTCATCACTAACTTCCTTATGCACTTCGAACAATGAGCTATTGCATTTAATTACAAACCTTTTGTTCATGCCTTCCACCATCATCTATAAGCGAATTGCACTGAATGCAAATCCTCCAATGTCATCTGTAGATAGACTGTAGTATACGTTATTATTTGCAAACGTTGTAATAACTCATTTGTCACTTCCAACAAGCATGTTGTTGTATATTATGAGATTTATTAGATTAGTTTGTGGTAGATGCCTAAGAATCACTAGCCATCCTACGCTGATGAATAATTTTTAGTGCGACATTTCTCAATACTGTTTGTAAATACTAGCATTTACTGCAACACCTTCTACATTGCTTGAAGATTGCGCATTGTGTGCATGATAAGTCTTCTATGTTAGCTCGTAGGCGCATGTGTTCATTATATAGTGGCTGCTTTCTCTTGTAAAGGATTTACTACCTTTCTCCTGATATTGAGTTGCCGTTAATTATACAAATATCCTAGCATTCACTGCATTTTGCTTTGTATGTCATTGGTAAGTTAATGTGGGCTATCAGATAAGCTGCATTCAATACTAATTTCCTTACGTGGATGGACTGGCAAGTTGCCACATTCACTTTCATATATTTTAGTGTTTGTTGGGGGACTATTGCTTATATATGCGAGGCAACTATCACTTAAATGCTGCTTGCAGTAGGCATATTACTTTCCTCGCAACTACCCTTTCTGTTGATTGGCAAGTTGTTACATTCGTCATCAGTTTTCTTATAAACATCATTTAGAAAATTGCTCCATTAACTTGCATATATTTCTATGTGCTTGTTACCATTTTGATGTTGACTACGGGGATGTCCTAATGTTCTTGCTACAACAGCTTGCAAATGTTCATCATGAATCTTTTAGTATTGCAAGTATTTGTGTTTATTGCAATTCTCTTGATGTCGCTTGTGAATTGACATCTAGTTTTGTTATTGGTAGCAAATTTGTGATTCACATTTCTATGCTTATAAGGGATCTATTACACTTGCGGCATATCTATGATTGTTGCTTGTCATGTACTCACAAGTTGCATGCATTACAAGTTTACTATCTTTGATTATAGATAGTGTGTCATGCTTAACACAATTTCCTCAAATGTGTATGTAGATAGCATGTTGTATGCATAACGAGTTTCCTACAATAACTCGTAGGCATTTGCACTTGATGTAGTCACTTTGCATTTTGCTTATGGACAATGCATGGGATGTATGACGAGTCTTCTACAACAGCTTGTGGGATCTTGCATTTGTCGTCAATCTCTCCATACATGTTGACTGTGAGGGCATCTTTGCAATCATTGTATGCCACTCATAATGACTTTTAGGAAATTAATGCATTTCTTAACATTGAATTTCTATTGACTGTAGGAGTATCCTTTCAGTCATTGCATGCTGCATTGAGTGTATTGACAATAAATTTCATTGTTTGCAATGACTTTGTTATTTGCAGGTAAACTGATATATTCATTTGTATCATTTTCGACTGTCAGTCAAGTTGTATTCACCTTCTACCTCTGGATACACGTTGACTGACAAGTTTCTATGTTTGTCGCACATCAATACTCCAATTTTTGTAAGAGGTTGTACATTTGCTCGCATCTGCTACTGGTTGTTTGTTGAGCTATATTCACCACTGATTTATCCTTGAATGTTGGCTGTCGAGTTGCTCCATTCATAGTATATCTGTCGTCATCATTCACAAATAGATCACCGCATTCATTAGCAAGTTACATTATATACATTTGTTTGAGGTATTGTCATTTAAAGGCATATTACTATGCATGTTTTCAATCAGGCAACATTAATCATATGCAAACTATCATAGTTCGTAGGTGCTGATGTCTAGCTTTATTCTTTCATATCTATTGACAAATGATGCACCATATGTGCATCTATGTTCACGGGGGTCTATAATGTTTGCAACATATCTATTATTGCTGCTTACATACAGACTGCATCAGTCATCATTATTTGTAGGTGTTGCACTGCATTTATTGTAAGCCTTCTCATTTTTGTTATATTCGTTGTGTATCAACTATTGTCACTTACAGGCAAACTAATATGATAACTTGTGAATTGATGTTGATTGCTAATGAATTATGTTCATTGCACTCCTTTCATTAGTGTTTTCAAGGAGCCTTTCACATTCACCTCATGTCAATCATCATTGCTTGCAAGTTAATATTGATTGTAGGCGAATTTTGTTCATCGTAGTATCTTCTAGTATTGATTGTGAGTGATACTATTATGTGTACTCCCAATCTTATATTGTCGCTAACAAGTACTTGCATTCATTATAATTTGTTGCTTGGACTATAGATGATGCATTGCATGCATCATATACACGTCGACTCATCATATTCATTATACATTGACCATTTTTTTCTTGAGGCAATTATTGTATTTTTTTGCCACTGAACTGCTGTAGATTGTTGGGATATCCCAACATTTGTTGCATAAGTGATATGAGTGTCATTTATTCTCATTTAGGAGTTGATTTGATTGAATGTTCAAGTCATTTTAACATCATAATATGTCATTTATGTGCACTGAGAGCTTTTCCATCACGAGTCTTCTGTTTGCTTGCATGCTATTCATTTGAATGCATTTAAATGATCAAAATGGCTATTTAGTGTTCGTATTTTCAGTATGGTTATGCATTTATTGTTTTAATGCCAGTTTTCTGTGTCTTATTGTACAAGTCCCCTGTATTTTGTTCAAGTTTAGATCCTTGGTCACTGAAATTTTTGGAACCCTCCCGACGTCTACCCCATTTAGGGAAAAACCCAAGAGACATAGCCTTCCCCTCTACGTAACGTGAGCTCTTTAGGTAGGTGTCAGATGACACTGTGATCACAATTCTTTAATCCTCACTATGCTATGTGAGCACATAAGGGTCTTCGGGGTACTTATTTGAAGACACACAATTTTCTTTCCCCTACTACTCTACTTGAGAGCTTAAGGGTACTTAATTTCATCATCGTCACATTATGTGAACGCTTCGAGGCCTACGCATATTGTCGTAAGCATCACACCGATTTCCCTTCTCACAATGCAAGAGAAAAACATGTATGAGTAATTTTTCAGATGTTGATAATGGCCGTGGCATTGATTTGCAAAAAATACATAAATCTACACATTTTTTTTATTTTTATTTTCCCTTTATATATAATAATAATAATAAATATACTCATAATTATAACTATTAGTATAATTATAATTATAATTATGATTATAATTACCATTACAATCATAATTATAATCATAATTAAACTTACTACTATAATTATAATAATGGCCATACATAATCATAGTAATTCCTAATTAACGAGCTAGATATGAATGGGAATACTTAGAGAACCTAAGTAAGGTTATACCTATATGCTCACTGGTATGATGGGTTGGAACACTTGGGTTTGGTTGGGTAGATGATAATAGGGATTGGGAGATTGGTTTGAAAGAGGGTTAGGGAAGGGATATTGGATTTTGGTCTATTCATGTGAGTTGGAAGCCTTGCATGAAATAGAGAGGGAGGTAGAGGGGAGATCTGCTTGCTGTGAAGCTCGATTGAGGAGGATGTTAGAGGGAATAAGAAATAAGACCAGGCTTCGGGATGCTTGCGGCTTCTACAAGGAAGAGAGGGAGGTTGGGGTTGAGTCAATTCTATAGAGGCGCTGATGGAGATCGAAAGGAGGTAGAAGGTCTGCAATTATGTGAGGTATTCAGTTGAGGTGGAGTTGGATTAGGTCTGCACAATGGAACATGAAGGTAGGGAGTTCAGTTTAGGACTTACGGAGTTCGAACGTTTGAAGTGGAGGCTTGCAGCTTTGGTGAGATCTGCTAGGAACGGACGACTTTGGTATGGGTTGAGTGAGGTTTCAGAGCGAGGTCGATCCGACAAGGTAGGGGCTTCAGAAGTTTTGTGTGAAAGTGGGAAGAAGAAGACAAATAAGGGTCAGTTGAAGTTCATGAGCAAGAGCTGAGTGGGGAAGAAGGTGATGGGATTTGTAGTGTAGACGGGCTTTAGCTCTCGTGTGTGGGAAACCGAACTGGAAGAAGTCATGATTCCCTCTCATTTTAATGACACTGAAGAGCGGGATTGTTGACATATATTTCATTGCTAAAAGAAAAAAAAAAGATTAAATAATATCTGATCAAATATTTTAGACAACCAAATATGTGCTCAAATCTTGCTAAAATCTTCTAAGCTTCGGGTTAAAAATTTATGTCGTATTCATAATATTTCTGTGCTTGTCTTGCTTGAACCTCTCATTTCTATGGATAAACTTTTGAATACCGTTAAAGTTTTGGGTTTTAAGCATGCTTTTGCTAATGTTGCTAACAAAATTTGGGTTTTTTGGAAAGATTTTGTTAGGACTGATGTTATTGGGGATTTTCCTCAAGTGCTTCATTGTAATATTGAATCTTCCAATTTTCAATGTGTTGCTTCTTTTGTTTATGCTGCTTCTTCTTGTTTTTCGAGGAGAATCTTGTGGGAGCAAATTGATAATTTTCATAGTATTTGCACTTTGCCTTGGTTGGTTGGTGGCGACTTTAATACCATTACTAATCCTTCTGAGCGTGTTGGGGGCTTTCATCCTATTTACCATTCTATGGAGGACTTTAATGATTTGATTATGAATTGTAATCTTATTGAGATTGGCTTTTATGATAACAAATATACTTGGAATCGGGGTCATCTTTGGCAACGGTTAGATAGAGTTCTTTTTAATAATGCTTGGATTAATGTTTTAAATTCTACTAAGGTGGTGCATTTGAGTCGTACGCTTTCTGATCATTCCCCTATGCTTATTAATGTCAAGTTTAATATGGTGGGTTTGAATTCTTGTTTTAGATTCCAGAATATGTGGTTAACTCATGATTCGTTTATTAATGTAGTTGAAACTAATTGGTCTGCTCCTATTTTCCCTGATAACTCTATTACTGACATGCTTAGGCTTTGGGCTAAGCTTAAAAGGTTAAAGATGGTTCTGAATTGGTGGAATTAGAATGTTTTCAAAAATATTTTTTCTAATATTAAGGAGGTGGAAGAGAAGATTAATGCTCTTGAGGACTGTTGCCAAAATGATCCCACGATTGCTAATTTTGCTGTCCTTAATGAGGCCAAAATGGTCCTCAGTAAACTTCAATGTCAGGAAGAGATTTATTGGAAACAAAATGCTGCTATTAAACACTTGGTGGAAGGGGATAATAATACTAGTTATTTTCATGCTTTGGTTAATAAAAAGCGTGCTATTAATGGTATTCACAAAATTGCTCGTGTGGATGGTTACTTTATTGAGAATGGTGACGAGATTGCTAATCTTGCTGTTAATTTTTTTTAAAAACATATTAATAAAGTTTGTTGTCCTATTCCCATTGATGATCATTCTTTTATTCCTAATATTGTGAATCAAGAATAGGATTCTTTCTTTGTGCCCTCTTTTGGATGAGGTTAAGCGTACTTTATTTGTATGAATGCTGATTCTATGGCAGGCCCTGATGGCTATATTGTTAAGTTTTTTTAACACTCATGGCAGTTTATTTCTGAGGATGTTCATGCTTCTGTTGTGGATTTTTTTAATGGGTCTCCTATTCTTAAGTTCTTCACTTCTACCTCTATTGCTTTGATTCCTAAGAGTAATGAGGCCAATTCTTGGAATGATTTTAGGCCCACTAGTTTATGCACTATTTTTTATAAATTAATTTCTAAAATTTTGGTTAGCTGTCTTTCTGTTCTTCTTCCTAATCTTATTTCCCCTAATCAAATGGGGTTTGTTAAAGGTCTTGCGATATTGGATAACATCTTGCTTGCTCAAGAATTTTGTCATGACTTGGATATTAAGACTAGAGGGGGGAATATGATTTTGAAACTTGATATTGCTAAGGCATATGATAATATTAACTGGAGCTTTATTTATAACATGTCGAGATTTTTTGGTTTTGATGAGAAGTTCATTTCTCTTATTAGCTTGTGCACTGAAAGTCCTTTCTTTTCAATAATCCTTAATGGAAAGTGTCACAGTTTTTTTAAATCTTCTCATGGGTTGTGGCAAGGGGATCCTATCTCTCCAGCTATCTTTATTCTTGCTGTGGATTACTTGTCTAGGAGGATTTCTGATTTGTTCTGTAAATTTCCTAGTATGTATTTTAGAACTTTGGGTGGCATCAACATTTCTCATTTATGTTTTGTTGATGATTTCATTATTTTCATGAATGCTTCGAAGAATAGGGTTTCTAAAGTTTTGAGTTTTTTTGATCACTTTGAAGCTGTGAGTGGCCTTGTTTTTAACAAAGCCAAAAGTGGTTTTGTGATTTCTAAGAATGTTCCTCATAAAAATAGAATTATGGGTATCAAGAACCTTACGGGCTACTCTCAAGCTATTTTGTCGTTAAATTATTTAGGCATTCCTTTGTTTAAAGGTAGAAAGAAGACTTTTCTTTTTGATGATTTAATTTCCAAGGTGCATAATTGTTTGACTACTTGGGATTCCAAGTTTTTAAGTTATGGTGGTAGACTTGTTCTTATCAAAAGTGTCCTTGCCTCGATTCTTGTATATTCTTTTCAAGTTCTTTTTCCCTCTAAGACGGTGTGTTTGAGGACTGATAGAATTCTCAACAAATTTTTGTGGAGGGATTCTTCTATCAATCCTAAAATACATTGGTCGTCATGGGATAAGTGTTATGGGACTAAACCGGAAGGTGATCTTGGTTGCAAGTCCATGACTGATATGGC